>NW_024069619.1:0-35289 GCF_009389715.1 Phoenix dactylifera
CATTTTGAAATAGGGTTGCATCTAGATGGGATCTATCGACCTTGATAGATTAGGAGTGATCCTATGTGATTTATGAGACTGAGTTCGATAAATTCCTGGCCAGGTATTTTGAAAAAAGAGTTTTCCATATCTCAAAGTGAAAGTCGTATAAATTTGACATATGACGGATGATGGGGTTTGATGAGATATCCATAACCTCTGTCACGTCGGGATCCATAATAGAGGGACTGTATCATACGCTAACTACACCTAGAGGTTCAGACATTCCATTCTGCTGGGTTGCCACCATATACTGCTAGGTATCACTAGTGGATTGTGAGACTCGAAGGCATTCACTTGGTGATCAGTGAACCCTGAGAGTAGAACTGAAATCGTTTCAGTCCACTGAAAGAAGTTTCAGTGATATTGAGATAGAGATCTCAATATGTCTGACTACCAATCAGAATAGAATCTATGGGATCACACATATAGAGGATTTAATTAGTCAGACTATCATAATTGTGATTTGGAATCACAATAGAAATCAATCATCAATATGATTGGTGATTGAATTAATCCACTAAGTGCTAATAAGTTAATGAAAGAAGATTTAAGTGGAATTGACTCCAATTGGATTGCAATTGGGCTGATTTAATGGGCCAAATCAAATTGGGTTCGACCCAAATTGATTTGGGTTCATGATTGGGTCAATTTGATTAAACCAAGGTTTGTGCGGATTTTAAAGACCACATGTCATCGTAGGATGAACATGACTTAAGTCATGTTCATACTATGCAGACTTTAAAGTCCACATGGCGTCGTAGGATGCATGCTCTCAAAAATCAATTAATTCTTCTAATGAGATTAGGAATCCTAATATGATTAGAAAATTAATCAACTGATTAAGTGGACATATGTCATGCATCTATGAGCACAAGAATTGGACACTTGGCATTAATCCAAGGGTGGGTTATAGTCCCATACTCCTATTAAGATTAGGAGAGGCCCTAAACCCAATTTATAAAAGGGTAGCAAGGGAGACATTATGAATCAATTCTCTCCTCTTCCTCTCCACACCTCCTCTTCTTTCTTCCTCCTTCTCCACAGTAGCAAGGGGTCTTCATCCTCCTCTTCTTCCACGGTAGCAAGGCAAGGAAGATCCACGTGCAAGGTTCCTCCTTCCTCTTCCAACATCGCGAGCAAGGTTGAAGAAGAAAGGTTTTTCATCAAGGAGGTAAGTTGCAGATTCTTATTCGAACTTATGATAATCATGAGAGGTCTTTGCAAGGAGCTAGCACTCCGGTAAGACCCATTCTCAGATGATTAGATCCTCATGTGGATACTTGTAGAGGTCGAACAATTGTGCGGCTCAAACAGGAACCTAGAATAGATCATCAGGCTGCGGTGTTCTACACCTGCAGAATTTTTGAAGATGAGATCTTCAAATCTAATAACTTCTGATTTTCTTTCAGTTTTATAAATCTTAATCAACCCTCCTCAGATCATAATCTTTCCTTCCTAATGAGTTCAAAGATCTTCTAGATTTGGATCCAGAAAAATTTTTGAATTCTACGATCCGAGGTACGTTCATACGATGAACGACGTCCCGTTCGAATTCCACTGCGAACGTCGCATTGAACGGGGGGTAACTTAGCAGTGGTATTAGAGCCAAGATTTTAGGAAGAATAATTAGGACTTAAGAATTGATTACCATATTTTTAATTTGATTTTTAAAGGAATTATGCTTGCTGGATTTTCTGCGTGCTGAAATTTCAGGTTGCTGAAATTTTCAGCATGCAGATTTTTATTTGCTAGATCTTGCAAATTGTTTTAAAATTCTAATTAGATTACAATGTTTTAAATCAAGTAATGCATGATCTGAAATTCAGAGAATACGATAATAGTTTTAAAGTTTCAGATATGAAAATATACATAAGATGCATGTAATCATAATGTTCATACTTGTTTAAGGTTATGTTTAAAATAATGTATGCATGAGATGTATGTATTAGTTAAACAAAATTTATTTGCATGAGATGTAAATAAAATCCTTAAACAATAGGACATTTACATAAGATGTAAACTGAAACAATTATGTCATTTACATAAGATGTAATCACATAATATATGAAAGGGTTTCATAATTACATAAGATGTAAACTTGAACCAATATGACATTTACATAAGATGTAAATCGAATGACATATGGTATGGGGTAGATTGTTACATTAGATGTAAATCCCAAGAGACCTAAAATCTTCCTAAATCAATCGAAAGTGAACGATACATTGAGCTAGCCATATTTGATTAATTGATCTAATTGATGTCTAGGAAAGCTCAAAGGTGGTTACTTAATTAGGACCTTACTCTCTAAGTAAGGGGAGCCTCCCACCTGCTTACCTGGCCAATTGATCGATTACCACCTATGAAAAGCTCAAAGTTGGAATCACTAAGATCTGATTACCCAATATTAAGTCGATTGGTCTTCCACCATAGTAGAGTTGCTAAGATCTTTCCGGCGTTGATTAATCTCAGCTGGATATAGTGGGCTAGTTGCATCGGGGGATTGGACCTCTCTATTAACATGAGATGTTGTGGGGTAAAGGTGGGGTTGGGCTCCAATAACTGTTAGGTGAGGATCCAATCATAGCTTTATTTTCGCGGGATATACGGTGGGTCTGACTTAACCAAGGAACGGGTCCAATAACTGTTAGGTGAGGTCCTTATGACTTGAAGACTAGGTTAGCTCAATATGCTTACGAAGCATTGTATAAGAGTTGTACACTCATCGTCTATGTGTCTCCAATAACTGTTAGGTGAGGTGACATATAGATTGGTGGGACCGCAGCACCCCACTCGAAACCCTAAGTCGTAGGTTTCCGTATCTTTACCAGGGGAGTGTGAGAGATCCGAGAAATAGTGGGAGGATTTGATCCAATTTTGTTTTAAAAGTCCCTAAAAAAAATTAATGTCAAATACAAATTCCTAATTAAAATTTTTACTCTCTGCAGATGTCAATGGCTTCCAACCCGATAGTTCGAATTCTAGATAACAATAGGTTGACCAGACCAAACTATAAAGATTGGCTCCGCAACTTGAAGATTGTCTTCAGTTGTGAAAAGATAGCTTATATTCTTGACCATGAACTTCCGATGTTACCAACTCATGCAACCAATGAGCAGCGTGAGATGCATGCAAAATGGTTGGATGACGACAATAAGGTTAGGTGCTACATTTTGGCATCCATGTCCAACGAATTGCAATGCCAGCATGAGAGCATGAAGACTGCTAAGGACATACTTGATCACCTACAAGAGTTGTATGGTGAATAGAGTCGCACAGCGAGGTTTGAAGTGTCCAAGCGGCTCTTCAAAGCCAAGATGCGCGATGGGCAGTCCATCCATGAACATGGTTTGACCATGATCAAGGATCTTGAGGAGCTTGAGAAGCTTGGCGTGACCATGCATAAGGATTTGCAAATGGATTTGATCCTACAATTGTTGCCATATTCATATGGGCAGTTTATTGTAAACTACCATATGAATAAAATTGAATGCACCAAACTTGAATTGTTGAATATATTGGTGACAACTGAGGGAGCCTTGAAAGGTTCAAGGGGTACAGTTCTCGCTTCTGAGCTAGCTTCTACTTCCAAGAGAAAGTCTACTGGGAAAAAGAAGAAGCCTGCGAAGAAGCAGAAGACCAAGAAAAAGCCGAAGAAGGAAGTTCCTCAAAAGAAGGTCGAACCCAAAGAAAAATGTTTCCATTGCAATGAAGACGGCCATTGGAAGAGAAAATGTCATATCTACATGGAAAACATAAAGAGCAAGAAGGGTGACACGCCTTCTGAAGGTATGTCTAATATGCTCATTATTGAAACTAATCTAACGATTTTTTCTATTTCCAGTTGGGTTATAGACTCTGGTTCTAGTGTTCACTTGTGCACTACCATGCAGGGTCTAAAGGAAAGTAGAAGGCTTACGGAAGGTGCGGTAACCCTACGGGTTGGCAATGGAGCAAGAGTTGCTGCTGTTGCTGTGGGCACATCCCCTTTGCATTTACCGTCAGGATTTAGTTTGATACTTAGAGATTGTTATTTTGTACCTAGTGCTAGCAGAAATCTGATTTCTGTATCTTGTCAAGCACAGGAACATTATGAATTCAATTTCAATAAAGACTATATTTTCATTTATTTTCGAAATAAACTGTTTGGACGTGGTTTTATGATTGACGGTCTCTATCACTTACATATGGATATATCTATGAACGTATTTGAGCATACAGTGAGTACCATAAGATCTAAAAGATTTAGAGATGAGATAAATCAAAAGTATTTGTGGCACCTCAGACTTGGTCATATAGAAGAAGACAGAATTAACAAATTGAAGAAACATGGGCTTTTGAGTTCATTGAGTTCTGAGTCATATCCGATTTGTGAATCCTGCCTTCAAAAAAAAATAGCCAAATTACCCTTTGTAGGACAGGGGGAGAGGTCCGCTGAAATACTTGTCCGAGTACACACTGATGTGTGTGGCCCATTCGATGTGCAGGCTAGGGGTCAATTTTTCTACTTTATTACTTTTACCGATGATTTCTCACGGTATGGTTATGTCTCTCTTATGAGACATAAATCTGAAGCATTTGAAAGGTTCAAAAAATTCAGATTTGAAGTAGAAAAAAAGACAGAAAAACTCATTAGGGTTCTTCGATCAGATCGAGGAGGAGAATATCTTAGTGGAGAGTTTCGCAATTATCTCAAACAAAATGGTATAGTTTCACAATGGACACCTCCTAAAATATCTCAACTCAACGGAGTATCAGAAAGGAGCAATCGGACCTTATTGGATATGGTCAGGTCCATGATGAGCTTCACTGACTTACCCTTATTCTTGTGGGGAGATGCCCTACTTACAGCTATCTACATATTGAATAGAGTTTCCTCTAAGTCCGTTCCTACCACACCGTATGAGATATGGCATGGTAAGAAATCAAGTCTTGGTTATCCCAAGATTTGGGGATGTCCGGCCCAAGTCAAACGACAACAGGCAGACAAGTTAGAGGGTAGGACAATTGGTGCTCGTTTTATTGGATTTCCTAAAGAGTCATTAGGATATAATTTTTACATCCCAGAAGACCACAAAATGTTTGTAAGCCGACATGCCATCTTCTTGGAAAAACAATTTATCCTTGATAGAGGCAGTGGGAGGAAAATTGAGCTCAAAGAGAAAGTCTCTCAAGAGCAACGAGCAATTGAGCCTAGTGAACCTATTCACATTGAGCCAATACATGAAGAACCTCGTCCACTTCGTAGATCCAGTAGGATCTCCCATCCTTCTGAAAGATACTTAGGTATACTTACAGAGGACATAGAGAAAGAGTTCCTCATGGGAGAAAGAGATCATAGTAATGATCCCAAGACCTACATCGAAGCGATGTGAGACATCGACTCCAAAAAATGGATGGATGCAATGAAATCAGAAATAGACCCCATGCATTCCAACCAAGTATGGACCTTAGTAGATCCACCTGAAGGTATTGTACCTATTGGGTGTAAATGGATCTACAAAAGAAAAATGGGTTTGGATGGAAAGGTAGAGACCTATAAGGCAAAGTTGGTGGCAAAAGGTTATAGTCAGCGCGAGGCATTGACTATCAGGATACCTTTTCACCGGTAGCCATGCTGAAGTCCATTCGAACGTTGCTTGCCATTGCAGCTTATCATGATTATGAGATATGGCAGATGGATGTGAAAACTGTATTTCTTAATGGATATCTTGAGGAAGATATCCATATGAAACAGCCTTAGGGTTTCACTTCCAGTGATGGTGATCACAAGGTCTGCAAGCTGCAAAGATCCATTTATGGACTAAAGCAAGCATCTCGGAGTTGGAACACTCGTTTCGATGATGTGTGTTAGATGTATGCCCTAGAAGCCAATCTGGCTGACACATTGTTAATTCTAGGGACATAATTTTGTACTTGACTATTTATTATAGAATAAATAAAAGGCATCTTTTCATTCATATTATTTATGTGTCTATGAATCGTCCAAGAAATTAATAAGATGATGATGCATATTCTCAAGAGTTGAGAATTTGAGCCATGTATCATTGGTGATTAATTTCTAAATGCTCCTGATCAATGGATCATCACGAGGACGGTGATCGATCCGATCAGTGCACAGATCACTTTCCTTCTGGATGGACGAGACTTGAGTCCACAGTGTAGGGACACTGAAGTGATAGTGCAGGTGCTTGTGAGAGAACAAGGGTACTGAGCGTGACCAAGACAAGAAGTCACTTGGATGTCTATCCATTCATCAGTGACTTGCTTGATGTTGCAGTAGTATGACTGGTCCTTTGACCTGCGGTGCTTCAGCCACTCACAGTGAGGTTATTGTAGTTTGACTACACGTATACATGGTCTCTAGTCATATGGGTCCTTGTAGTGTAGATTGGCTGCAGTAAGTTCACTGTAGGAGTAGGGTATGCACTCACATGGAATCTATCGACCTTGATAGAAAAGGAGTGATCCTATGTGATTTGTTAGACTGAGTTCTAAGACCTTGGCCAGGGCAGTAATATAAAGTGGAGAAAGAGTTTTCCACTAACGAACTCGAGTCGAATAAATCTTGACATATGACAGACGAAGGAGTTTGACGAGTTATCCATGACCTCTGTCCTGTAGGGATCCACGATAGTAGGACTGTATCACATGATAATTGCACCTAGAGGTTCATCATTCTATTCTACTGGGTAGCCACTACATGCTGCTAGGTGTCACTGGTGGATGGTGGGACTCACAGGGATTATCTCGATGATCGATAAACCCTAATGAGTAGAGTTGGAATCGTTCCAATCCATTGAAAGGAGTTTTCAATGATACTGTGATAGAGATCATAATATATCTCACTACCAGTCAGAGTAGAACCTATGGGGTCACACACACTAGAAGTATTGACCGATCCGATGGTTGAATCGTGATTAGGAATCACAAGTAATCAATTAGATTGATATTCAGTTGAAGAAGGAACAAAGGGAATTAATTAATTGGACTTAAACACAAATCCTACTTCGAGTAGGATTCCTAGAGTCCTAATTGGATTAAGACTGGGAATCCTAGTTGGAGTAGGATTGGGATTCCTACTTGGAATAGGATTCCTACAATCCTAATTAGATTAGGAGTTTTGAATTAAAATTGGATTCCTACTTGGAGTAGGATTCCTAGAGTCCTAATCGGATTAGGACTTCGGATTCAAATTAAAGTCCTAATTGGATTAGGACTAAAATTAAATAAGTCCTAATTTGATTAGGGTTTCTTAAGTCCTAATTAATTATTAATCTAATGAATCAATATGACTTCTAATTGGGTTAGGATTGAAGAGTTCAATTGAGTCATGGTTCACTCAAGTTCTAATTGGATTAGGACTAGTATAGATTGAACCCAATTGATTCATGATTTGGTTAAACCCTAATTGGATTAGGGCTAAACCACATTAGGAGCTCCCAATCCTCATTAGATGAGGATTAGGGCAACACAAGAAGGAGGGGCTCAAGCCCCTCCTCCTTTGCTTCATTGGTGCGGCAACACAAGAGGGGCCGGCGCCCCTCTTGGAAAAAAGTCTAGGGCTCCTAACTTGTAGGAGCCCTAGATGCTTTATAAGGAGGTGAAAGGGGGCTGACGCCCTAATGCATGTGATGCTCTCCTCCTTGCAGCCGTGGCCTCCCTCTCCCCTCTCCTTGATTCAGCCGCAAGCAAGAGCAAAAGAAGAAGAAGGGTGGCGGCCTCCTCCTCCTCTCTTCCTTCTTCCAACGCAGGGAGAATAAAAGAAGGTTGCAGGCTTCGTTCCGCTTCTCTCTATCCCTCCTTCTTCTTCCTCCTCTCAAGCACAATCAAGGGTTGATTGAAAGAGAGGAAATCAGCCATCCAAAGTTGTCTTTGCAAGGGAGCTAGCACCCCGGGGAGACAAGGAAGCTTTGATCAGTTTCTGCTTCGTGTGGATACCCATAGAGGCCGGGCACTTGAACGGCTTCAAGCGAACCTTCATCCTAAACCACGAACTTTAGTTTGCGGTGATCATCTACCCGCACAAGGTAAAGATCTGATCTTCTAAAGGTTTTAAATGTTTTTAATCCTTATCTATCTACGAACGGTTTTTGAACAACGTTCATGCGATGAACGGTTGATCCCGCGCATGCCTCTTCCGCTGCATCTGAATTTTTTGAATTTCAGCGGCATGGGCGGGGCTTTCTAATAGTAGTATCAGAGCCTAGGCATCGTAGATTAAGGTAAGAATTAATTATTAATTGGCTTATTAGATCTGAAAATTGAAAGATTATGCATGCTGAAAATTTTTTGCATGCAGATTTTTTCTAGGGTGCTGATTTTTGCATGCTGATTTTTATATGATAAGATGATGATTCTAATTGCATTGTTAATGAGATTACAAAGTTTAAAATCATGATTAGCATGATCAGCAACCTATGTCATGAGATAATCAGTTAGTTTTCAGATCTGAAAAATTATAATTGCTGCATGTGGTGATGATCATAGGATTCAAACCCTTTTGGTATTAAATGTAAAGACCTGCGATGTGATCTGCAATGTCATGTAATTTTTCAGATGCTTGCATGCATCTTATTTGATGTTTTGAGAGGCCTGCGTGCCTCCTAAAAGAAGATGTAATTTATTATTATTTTTATTTTACATCTGGTTGTATTTCTGTGATGTGATGTACGTCAACGATCAAGTTGAAGACAAGGCATGAGATGAACAGGGGTCTAAGCGGTTGATGGCGATTGGATCAAGAGTTGGTCAAGAATCGAATCAAGGAGGCTTGGAACCAATTCAAGAGTTGAAGACCAATTGATCGATTGACGTGCATGTGCTTGTAATACGACCTAATTAGAATCCATGATCATCACCTATTTAAAGTTTAGCTTTATTTTGATGCTGCGATTATAATTGCCTGTGATGTGCCGTTTGCATATGATGTGAATGAAAGCCGGGTAGATAGGTTTACATGTGATGTAACAAACCCAATTGAGACCTAAATTAAAACCTCCTCAATCAAGTCGAGAGTGAACCAACATGAGCAAGTCATATTAGACTAATTGATCTAATTGGTGTCTAGGAAATCATGAAAGGTGGTTACTTAATTAGGACCTTACTCTCTGAGTAAGGGGAGCCTCCCACCTGCTTACCTGGCCAATTATTCGATTACCTCTTATGAAGAGCTCAAGTTGCAAACACTAAGACCTGATTAACCAATATTAAGTCAATAGGTCTTCCACTGTAGTAGAGCTGCTAAGGCCTTTCTGATGTTGATTTGTCTCGGTTGGATACAGTGGTCAAGTTGCATCGGAGGGCTGGACCTCTCTATGGATATGAGATGTTGTAGGATAAAGGTGGGATTGGGCACCAATAACTGTTAGGTGAGGACCCAATGATGACTTTATTTCTACGGTTATACGGTGGGTATGACTTAACTAAGAAATGGGACCAATAACTGTTAGGTGAGGTCTTCATGGCTTAGAGACCAAGTAGCACTGCAACATGCTTGAGAAGAATTGTACAAGAGTTGTACATTCATCAATTTATGTGTCACCAATAACTGTTAGGTGAGGTGGCATGTAAATCGGTGGGACCGACAGTACCCACTAGAAACCCTAGTCGTGTGGAATTTCCATTTTCCTACCAGGGGAGTGTGAGGAATTTGAGAAAATAGTGGGAGTTACATTTGTTCTAAAAAACCTTAGAACAGATTAGGATCAAGTACAAAAGTCTAACTAGAATCTTTACTCTCTGCAGATCATAATGTCAGCCTCAAACCCTTTGACTCATATCCTATAGAACAACCGTTTGACCAAACCCAATTATAAAGACTGGCTCCGCAAATTTCAAAATAGTTTTGAATTATGAGAAATTAGGATATGTGCTAGATCATGGAATCCCCGTGTTACCAATCTATCCAATCACTGATCAGCGTAAGACGCATGCTAAGTGGACGAACAATGACAATAAAGTTAGGTGCTGTACAATGGCATCCATGTCCAATGAATTACAATGCTAGCATGAGAACATGAGACTGCCAGGGACATATTAAATCACCTGCAAGAGTTGTATGGTGATCAGAGTCACGCAGCTCGGTTTGAAGTTTCCAAGAGGCTCTTCAAAGCCAAGATGCACGATGGGCAGTCTGTCCATGATCATGGTTTGACCATGATAAAGGACTTAGAGAAGCTTGAGAAGCTTGGCATGACCATGCACAAGAAATTGCAAACGGATTTGATCCCGCAATCCCTTCCAGCTTCATATGAATAGTTTATAGTAAACTACCATATGAACAAGGTTGTATGCACTAAAATAGAATTGTTAAATAAATTGGTAACTACCTTAGGGACCTTAAAGAAGTTCAAGGGGCATCGTTTTCGCTGTCAAGTTGGTTTTTACTTTCAAGAGAGAGTCTATTTGGAAGAAGAAGAAGCCTGCGAAGAAGCAGAAGACTAAGAAAACACCAAGTAAGGAAGTTCCAAGAAAAAGGCCAATTGCAAGGAAAAGTGTTTCCATTGCATCATGGACGGCCATTGGAAGAGGAACTGTCCTACATACATGGGAAGCATAAAGAACATGAAGGGTGACAGACCTTCAGAAGGTATGTCAGATATGCTCAGGATACTTAGGGACTGTTACCTATTGCTAGCAGAAATTTGATTTCTGTATTTTATTTAGCATAGAAAGATTTTTATTTATTTGAAAATTAAATTGATTCAACATGGTTTTATGATTGACAGTCTCTATCACATACATATGGATGTATTTGTGAATATATCTAAGCAAACAGTGAATACCATAGGATCTAATAGATCCAAAAATGAGATAAATCTAAAGTATTTATGGCACCTCAGGCTTGGCCATATAGGAGAAGAATAAACAAATTGGAGAAATATGAGCTTTTGGGCTCATTGACTTTCGAGTCATATTTGATTTGTCAATTCTGCCTTCAAGGAAAGATGGCCAAATTATCCTTTGTAGGACACAGGAAGGTCCACTGAAATACTTACCCTAGTACACACTGATGTGTGTGGCCCATTCGATGTGCAGGCTAGGGGTTGTAATTTTTACTTCATTTTACCGATGATTACTCACGGTATAGATATGTGTATGAGACACAAATATGAAACTTTTTGAAAGGTTCAAAAAGCTTAGATATGAAGTAGAAAAATAAGCACAAAAACTCATTAAGGTTCTTCGATCAAATCGAGGAAGTGAATACCTTAATGGAGAGTTCCGTGATTATCTCAAGGAGAATGGTATAGTTTCATAATGGACTCCTCCTGGTACACCTCAGCTCAATGGAGTGTCAGAGAGGAGTGAGGATGATAGTGTTATTTTGATGATTAACAAACAATTATCCAAAGCATGCTATAAGTTAAATTGATACTTCATTTATAAGTTCATTACTCTCAGTACATATGCTTAATTGAAAATATATATATGGTCTTGTTCATTTGGATGGATCTAATCTTGAGAATGCAGCAAAGTGTGAATTGAGTCGACCCATAGGTTGATTGGGTCGACCCCGGGACTTAAAGGAATCATCTGGCACACTCCTGCAAAAACAGCACAAATGAACAGTGAGTTGGGTCGACCCAAGGTAGGCATGAGTCGACCCAACCTCCAAAGAACCTCAAAATGCAAAGGAAAAAATGCTCTCTGGATTTACTGAGAGGGTCGACCCACACAATGGTTGAGTCGACCCAAGCTTGAGTCGACCCAAACCCTGAGAGGGTCGACCCAAAGGCAAGACAGAAAGACAGACAGAAAATGGTTCTCTGGAATTACTGAGAGGGTCGACCCAAGAAGAAGTTGAGTCGACCCAAGTGAACTTTGAGTCGACCCAAACCCTGAGAGGGTCGACCCAAATGGAAGACAGAAAGACAGACAGAAAATGGATCTCTGGAATTACTGAGAGGGTCGACCCAAGAAGAAGTTGAGTCGACCCAAGTGAACTTTGAGTCGACCCAAAGAATGGTTGGGTCGACCCAAGTGAAGGAAGTTTGAAATTCATGTTTCTGTGTTCTCTGAGAGGGTCGACCCAAGGAATGTTTGAGTCGACCCAAGGCCAAGTTGGGTCGACCCAAGGACAGGTTGAGCCGACCCAAACACGGGCTGAACAGTAACGGATAGTTCTGCAGATGTAGTTTTTGTCCTTCCCAAGGTCAGTAACGGCTAGTTTTTGAATTCTAACCATTGGGGCTTGACCAAAGAAGGTGGGAGGCTATTTAAAGGGGCACTATTCATCAGAGAGTAATATCTTTTGAGAGGTCTATCAAAGAATATACAAGAATACAAAAGTGCCCTAATCTTCTTCATCAAGAGCTTCATTCAAAAATCAAAGAAAGGGATTGAGCAGATTCAAAGAGGCATCAAGAGCTCCTTCCCCCATTGAAGAGTGAAGCTTCCTTGACAAAGAAGAGCCAAGCGACTTCAAAGCGATAATTTCTTTCTAACTCTTCTTCATTGCTCATATTGTTCTCTATACTCATTTAGGAGTTTAAATCTTTTCTTTTCATTTGTTTGAATACTTTGTAAAGGTTCGTTGGTGAGCCCGCAAAACCAACAAAGATTTTTGGTAAACCCGGAAAACCAAAGTTGTAAAGGTTCGTTGGTGAGCCCACAAAACCAACAAGGTTTTTGGTGAACCCGGAAAACCAAAGTTGTATAGGTTCGTTGGTGATCCCGTAAAACCAACAAGGTTTTTGGATTGTGAGCCCGGAAAACAATCCAACTGTAATCCGCGAGATTATAGTGAATTCCCAAGGGTACGCTTGGGGAGTGGACGTAGGTGCTAAGGAGAGCACCGAACCACTATATATTGTTGTGTTTGGATTGTGTTTGTGCTTTCATTCTCTCTTGCTTTACTTTCTATTCTTGCATTAGTTTAACTCACTCTAATAACCTAAGAAAGCATCCATCGCATTTAACTAAGAAAGTTTTAAAAGCACTAAAGTAAGAAGAAACCAATTCACCCCCCCCCCTCTTGGCTTGTCACCTTGGGCAACAAGTGGTATCAGAGCAAGGTGCTCTAATAGTACTCATTGATCTAACAATCAAGAGTTAAAGATCATGACAACCCAAGTGGGATGTGCAATGAGTGAGGGACAATCCACAAATAGACCTCCTCTATTTAATGGCACAAACTACACATATTGGAAAGCCAGAATGAGGATATTCATTCAAGCTTCAGATTATGAACTATGGCAAATCATCACTAGAGGACCTCACACACCCACACTTAACATAGAGGGCACTATCATACCCAAACCAGAAATGGATTGGAATGAAAATGATAGAAGATTAGCACAGTTAAATGCAAAAGCTGTAAATATACTTTACTGCTCTTTAGATGTAAATGAATTTAATAGAATATCCACTTGCACCACCGCCAAAGAAATTTGGGATAGACTTGAGGTCACACATGAAGGGACCAATCAAGTTAAGGAGTCTAAGATAAACATATTAGTACACAAGTATGAACTGTTTAAAATGGAATCTACTGAGTCCATAACTGATATGTTTACTCGTTTTACTGATATTATAAATGGGCTTAAGAGTTTAGGAAAGTCTTATTCTAACTCTGATTTGGTGCGTAAAATTCTCAGGTCTCTACCAAGGAATTGGGAGGCCAATGTAACCGCTATTCAAGAAGCAAAGGACCTCAACACACTGCAGTTAGAGGAGCTTCTAGGATCACTCATGACCTATGAGTTGACAATGAGGCAAAATTCAGAAGATGAGGTCAAGAGGAGAAAGCCTATTGCCCTAAAGACTACCACCCCTAGACAACAAACTGAATCGGAAGATTCAAATGATGATGAAGATATTGATGAAGAAGGGATGGCAGTGCTTGGGAGAAAATTCAGAAAATTCATGAGAGGTAAGAATAGATTCCATAAAAAGAAGCCCTTCATTAAAGGTAACTCAAGCAAAGAAAAGGGTAAGGACAAAGAAAAGGAGAAAGAAACTCCTATTTGCTATGAGTGTAACAAACCCGGGCATTATAAGATAGATTGCCCAGATTTGAAGTGGATGGCAAGAAAATTGAAAAAGAAGAATTTTATGGCCGATTGGAGTGAGAGTGAGGAATCAAGTTCGGAGGACGAAGATCATCAAGACACGGCCCAAATATGTCATATGGCCAATGACGATGAGGTAGATTCTGAACTTGACTGTGATTTTACTGTTGATGAATTACATGATGCATTTTTAGAACTCATGGAAGAACATAAGAAAGTAATTAATAAAAACAAAGCTCTAAAAGAAGAAAATCAATCTCTCATTAAAGATAAGATAAAACTGTCTCATAACTACGAAACATTAAGTAGGAAACTTGAAAATGAAACCAAGAACTTAATTGCTGAAAATATTAAGTTAAAAGAAGATGCTGAAAAATATAAAACTTTGGTAGATAAATTTACTCTTAGTTCTACCAAATTAAATTTGATTCTTGATAGCCAAAAAGCTGTATATGATAAGGCCGGTTTAGGATATAAAACAAATAGAAAACAAAAATTATTAAAGAATATTTTTGTAAAAGCTAAAAATGAAAATATTACTTGTTATTATTGCAATAAGTTAGGACATAGAGCATATGAATGTAACTTTAGAAAGTCTAGTCAAAACAAATCAAGTAATAATCAAAAGATAAAATTCAAAAAAGTTTGGGTTCCAAAAGGAACATGGAGTACTAACCCTAAAGGACCCAACTTAGTTTGGGTACCTAAAGTTTCTTCTTGATTTTGATTGCAGGTGTGTCTTGCAGCTGACAAAGTTGAAAAACGTTGGTATCTAGATAGCGGCTGTTCAAGACACATGACTGGTGACGAAGATCAATTTGTCACCTTGGAACCAAAGAATGGTGGAGTAGTAACCTATGGAGACAATGGTAAAGGGTATATCATTGGAAAGGGTAAAATTTTCATTGCTCCATCTATTTTTATAGAAAATGTCTTATTAGTTAAAGGTTTGAAACATAATCTTCTTAGCATAAGTCAGTTTTGTGATAAAGGATTTAAAGTTACATTTGAAGCATCTGTATGTATAATCACAAATTCTAAAGATAATAGTATTGTACTTGTAGGACAAAGGCAAAGAAATATTTATTTAGTAGATCTTCAAGAATTAGGCAAGAAAAATGGTTTATGCTTAATTACTAATGAAGAAAAGAAAAATGAAACTAGTTGGCTTTGGCATCGAAGACTAGGACATGCTAGTATGGAATTAATATCAAAACTAGTTAAGAAGGAGTTAATAAAAGATGTGCCAAAATTGACTTTTGAAAAAGACAAAATATGTGGACCATGTTCATTGGGAAAACAAACTAAGTCATCCTTCAAATCGAAAAATGTAGTCTCAACAACTAGACCATTTGAACTCATACATATGGATTTATTTGGACCTACTAGAACTACAAGTCTAGGAGGGAAGAAGTATGGACTAGTTATTGTAGATGATTTTTCAAGGTACACATGGGTTTTATTTTTGGCACATAAGAATGAAGCATTTTCAGAATTTTTGAAACTATACAATAAAATCATAAATGAAAAGAAACTCACATTGGTAGCAATTCGAAGTGATCATGGCACGGAATTTGAAAATCAACACTTCGAGGAATTCTGCACTAAAAATGGAATATCACATCAATTTTCAGCACCTAGAACGCCTCAACAAAATGGGGTTGTTGAAAGGAAAAATAGGACATTGGCAGAAATGGCACGCACAATGTTGTGCGAGTCAAATCTTCCAAAGTACTTTTGGGCTGAAGCTATAAACACTTCTTGCCATATTCTAAATCGAGTCTTAATACGACCTATAACTAAGAAAACTCCTTATGAACTTTGGAACAATAGGAAACCAACTGCAAAATATTTTAAAGTATTTGGATGTAGATGTTTTATCTTAAATAATGGCAAGGAGGACTTAAGTAAATTTGATGCCAAGTCAGATGAAGGTATCTTCTTAGGATACTCCACATCTAGCAAGGCATACAGAGTATTCAACAAAAGAACCTTAGTAGTGGAAGAGTCGGTCAATATTATATTTGATGAGTCTGATAGTGAGTCTGCTAGGAAAGAAAGTATTGTTGATGATGATACAGGAATTATAGACTTTGAAAAGTTGAATATAGATGACGTGCCAAATCAAGATAAGGGAGAAGATTGCGTGCCACCACAACCCCAAGACGTGCCAAAAGAATGGAGGTATGCACATGGACATCCCAAAGACTTAATTATTGGTGATCCATCTCAAGGGGTAAGAACTCGATCTTCTCTTAGGAATTTAAATGATTATCTTGCTTTTGTTTCACAATTAGAACCTAAAACTTATGAAGAAGCTGAAAAAGATACTAACTGGATAAATGCCATGCAAGAGG
This sequence comes from Phoenix dactylifera, assembly GCF_009389715.1. NCBI lineage: Eukaryota > Viridiplantae > Streptophyta > Magnoliopsida > Arecales > Arecaceae > Phoenix > Phoenix dactylifera. The sequence goes on from NW_024069619.1 coordinate 16,415, forward strand.
AATTAAATCAATTTAAAAGAAGTAATGTATGGACATTAACTGAAAGACCAAAGCATAATTCAGTAATTGGAACAAAATGGGTATTTAGAAATAAATTAGATGAAAATGGAGTAGTTATAAGAAATAAGGCTAGACTTGTAGCTAAAGGATACAATCAGAAAGAAGGAATAGATTATGATGAGACATTTGCTCCTGTAGCTAGATTAGAAGCTATAAGATTACTTCTAGCATTTGCATGCTTTATGGACTTTAAATTATATCAAATGGATGTGAAGAGTGCATTTTTAAATGGTATTATTGAAGAGAAAGTATATGTAGAACAACCTCCAGGATTTGAAAATCATGAATTGCCAAATCATGTGTTTAAATTGCATAAGGCATTATATGGATTAAAGCAAGCACCTAGGGCTTGGTATGATAGACTAAGTAAGTTTCTCATTGATAATGACTTTTGTAGAGGAAATGTAGATAAAACTCTATTTCTCAAAAGAAAGGACAAAAATCTACTAGTGGTACAAATATATGTAGATGACATAATCTTTGGTGCCACTAACGATACTCTATGCAAAGAATTTGCTGATTTAATGCATGGAGAATTTGAGATGAGTTTGATGGGAGAATTAAGCTTCTTTTTAGGATTACAAATCAAACAAACCAAAGAAGGTATTTTCATTCATCAAACTAAGTATACAAGGGAAATACTGAAGAAGTTTGGTAATGAAAATCATAAGGGAATTGGCACTCCAATGAATCCCACTAATAAGCTAGACAAGGATGAAAAAGGGAAAAGTGTAGATATTAAGCTCTATAGAGGACTAATTGGATCCTTGCTCTATCTTACGGCTAGTAGACCCGACATTGTATTTAGTGTAGGGATATGTGCTAGATATCAATCGGATCCTAAGGAGTCACATTTAAGTGCAGTTAAGAGGATCCTTAGATATTTAAGAGGAACCACCACCATTGGATTATGGTACTCGAGAGACTCATGTCTAGATTTGCTTGCATACTCAGATGCAGATTTTGCCGGATGCAAATTAGATAGAAAGAGCACAAGTGGCACATGCCAATTCTTAGGAAACAATTTAGTATCATGGTTTAGTAAAAAGCAGAATTCAGTAGCACTATCCACAGCCGAAGCTGAATACATAGCTGCTGGTAGTTGTTGTGCTCAAGTATTATGGCTCAAGCAACAACTAGAGGACTATGGTGTTAAACTAGAAAATATTCCTATTAAGTGTGACAATACGAGTGCTATCAATCTCACTAAAAATCCAGTTCAGCACTCTAAGGCCAAACACATAGAAATAAGGTACCATTTCATTAGGGATCATGTGCAAAATGGAAATGTATGCATTGAGCATATATGCACGGAAAAACAATTGGCCGATATATTCACAAAACCACTGAGTGAAGATAGATTCTGTATGCTCAGAAGGGAATTAGGTATATGTGATCCTTTTATTGAATGAATATGAAAGGAAGTTAGTAGTCTCATGATACATTCTTCTAACTTCAAAAATCCCATGAAACATGAGTCAAATTTGTTGTCTATAAATTTCTTACTCATATATCAATGTCCCATAAGGAGCTTATAAGGATTAAAAGCGAGGAAAACTTTTTAGAAGCAAAAAGGGAGAGAAAACCAAGTTCTGCACTTGGGTCGACCCAACCCAGAACAAGGGTCGACCCAACGTTGAGTCGACCCAAGAAAATTCTTGAGTCGACCCAACGTCGGGACCCCACTGTTAAAAGGGGGCCCGAGAGCTCATCTAGGGCACTGTTTGCCCTTTGTCTTCTTCCGAAAATACTTGTCCCCACTCTCCAATCTCCACTAGACTCCTCCAAACAGTAGATTTCTTTAAGATCTTGGAGAAATGGGTCCCAAACGAGCCGTAGCCAAAAGATCCGGAAGAGTGAGCCGAGTCCAACAAGAGGAAAGGCGCCCTACCGAGCCTTCTCCCGTGTCTCCACCACGTGAGGCACGTGCGGAGGTCCCTCCTCCTCCTTCCCCCTCAGTGCTCCTTGCAAGATTTGCGGGGAGGCCGGTTACTACCGGAAGAAGGATCCATTCGGAGTTTTTCAACCAAGAAGGATTTCGAATTTGGGAATGGATCCAAAGACAAGGATGGGAGTATCTTTGCTCCCTTGATGTGGTGATATACCCCGGGTTAGTCCAAGAGTTCTACGCCTTCCTCAAGACTGGTATGGGAGGGCTTGTTTCAGATGTTAGAGGGGTTCGGATCCGTGTATCCGAGGAGAGCTTGAGTGAGCTTCTACACCTACCTTGCACGGGAGCTATTCCGGAAAGATCAGATAACAAAATGAGAGCTCTTCAGCTGATCATGGAAAATGAGAACTTCGATTTCTCTCAGAAGGTAATAGCTAGTTCTCTTTCCGCCGAGATGAGGTTGTTGCTTAATATGATAAATAGAATTTTATTTCCGAAGACCGGGAGATTCGATCTCATCTCAGAACGAGATCTTGCAGTTATGGAGTGCATGAGGGATTCTCCTAAATCTTCCGGCCATGATATTGAGGCAAATGAGAAAGGTAATAAGCAGCAACAGGGTATCATTGCCTTATGGCATGATACTTACATTGATCTTCCGTCAGCATGGGTTACCTCTCGAGGAGGAAGCATTCAAGAATCTGCAACCCACAGACACGTACACTGCACGGTCACTCATACGCATGGGTTATGAGAAAGTGAACGGGCAGTGGATACATACTGGTGCAGGCATTCAGGGTGAAGCACCAGAGGGAGAGGCACCAGAGGGTGAGGATGAGGAGCCTATGGATCATCCTACTGCACCCTCAGAGGCTGGACCATCGTCATCTGCTCCTCCGACAGATACGGATGACTTCTGGAGTAGGATGACAGAGCTCATGTCAGCTCAGGCGAGGACTATTACTGACGGGCTCACGAGCCGATTGGACGCCCGCTTGGATGTCATGTCTGCTGATATCAGTGATCTGAGGCAGCAGATTGGAGCACTCAGGAGAGAGAGAGAGACACATGGACCTTCTGTGCCACAGGCTGCTGAGTCAGAGATATCGGCACAGAGTCATCCAGCTCGACGTGCTCCACGCCAGACCCAGTCTCACCAGGCTCGACCTCCCCTCGCCACTTATGCTAGGCGGATGAGGACTAGATCCCAGCCATTAGATTCTCCCTAGGCTGATTTTAGCATTTATGTTTAGAGCCTAGGCTAGAAATCTAGTTCTCGTATGTATCTTGCCTTTTCTTATATGTATCTTGCTTTTTCCCTTATGTATCTTGTCTTTCCCTTATACCTTTAAATCTTGATTGTGGAACATTGTACTTTTCATCGTTTGAGCATTAATATATGAAAATGTTCCTATTTTGATCAATGAAGTTTGAAGTTTGTTCGTTATTGCATCTTTTCCCATATCTATGTTTTTGATGATGACAAAAAGGGGGAGAAGAGAAGAGGAAAGAGTATATAAAAGAAGGAAAGAGTATATAAAGGAGAAGAGAAGGAAAGAGTATATAAAGGGGGAGACGAAAAGATAAAGTATTCACTCTAAGAAAAGAAAGAGTATTTCATTTGAGAAGAAAGAGTATTACTTTTGTGAGAAAGAGTGAGTAAAGAAGTTATGAAAAGAAAAGAGAAATAAATGGGCAAACAAATTGAAAATCATATAAGAAAGCTTATATATCTAAGGGGGAGCAATTTGCAACAATGAAAATCACAAAATCAAAAATTTCTATCAAGTTTCAGAATTTGGCACATATAAATTCAGAATTTGGCACGCTCCTCTCGCACCCCGATACATAAGCTGAAACTCATAAATTTTTGAAGTTTCATTGCTAATGAATTATAAATGAAAGGGGGAGCCATTCAAAAAGTCAAATTGGCAACTTTTGGATGATAAAGGGGGAGATTTCACAAGTATATATGAAAAGCTGAAATTCAGAAATTTAATCCCTCTTATAAACTGATTTTAAAGACAAGTATCAATAGGCTTATACTCTTTATTTTGTAATCATCAAAAAGGGGGAGATTGAGGATGATAGTGTTATTTTGATGATTAACAAACAATTATCCAAAGCATGCTATAAGTTAAATTGATACTTCATTTATAAGTTCATTACTCTCAGTACATATGCTTAATTGAAAATATATATATGGTCTTGTTCATTTGGATGGATCTAATCTTGAGAATGCAGCAAAGTGTGAATTGAGTCGACCCATAGGTTGATTGGGTCGACCTCGGGACTTAAAGGAATCATCTGGCACACTCCTGCAAAAACAGCACAAATGAACAGTGAGTTGGGTCGACCCAAGGTAGGCATGAGTCGACCCAACCTCCAAAGAACCTCAAAATGCAAAGGAAAAATGCTCTCTGGATTTACTGAGAGGGTCGACCCACACAGTGGTTGAGTCGACCCAAGCTTGAGTCGACCCAAACCCTGAGAGGGTCGACCCAAAGGCAAGACAGAAAGACAGACAGAAAATGGTTCTCTGGAATTACTGAGAGGGTCGACCCAAGAAGAAGTTGAGTCGACCCAAGTGAACTTTGAGTCGACCCAAACCCTGAGAGGGTCGACCCAAATGGAAGACAGAAAGACAGACAGAAAATGGCTCTCTGGAATTACTGAGAGGGTCGACCCAAGAAGAAGTTGAGTCGACCCAAGTGAACTTTGAGTCGACCCAAAGAATGGTTGGGTCGACCCAAGTGAAGGAAGTTTGAAATTCATGTTTCTGTGTTCTCTGAGAGGGTCGACCCAAGGAATGTTTGAGTCGACCCAAGGCCAAGTTGGGTCGACCCAAGGACAGGTTGAGCCGACCCAAACACGGGCTGAACAGTAACGGATAGTTCTGCAGATGTACTTTTTGTCCTTCCCAAGGTCAGTAACGGCTAGTTTTTGAATTCTAACCATTGGGGCTTGACCAAAGAAGGTGGGAGGCTATTTAAAGGGGCACTATTCATCAGAGAGTAATATCTTTTGAGAGGTCTATCAAAGAATACACAAGAATACAAAAGTGCCCTAATCTTCTTCATCAAGAGCTTCATTCAAAAATCAAAGAAAGGGATTGAGCAGATTCAAAGAGGCATCAAGAGCTCCTTCCCCCATTGAAGAGTGAAGCTTCCTTGACAAAGAAGAGCCAAGCGACTTCAAAGCGATAATTTCTTTCTAACTCTTCTTCATTGCTCATATTGTTCTATATGCTCATTTAGGAGTTTAAATCTTTTCTTTTCATTTGTTTGAATACTTTGTAAAGGTTCGTTGGTGAGCCCGCAAAACCAACAAAGGTTTTTGGTAAACCCGGAAAACCAAAGTTGTAAAGGTTCGTTGGTGAGCCCGCAAAACCAACAAGGTTTTTGGTGAACCCGGAAAACCAAAGTTGTATAGGTTCGTTGGTGATCCCGTAAAACCAACAAGGTTTTTGGATTGTGAGCCCGGAAAACAATCCAACTGTAATCCGCGAGATTATAGTGAATTCCCAAGGGTACGCTTGGGGAGTGGACGTAGGTGCTAAGGAGAGCACCGAACCACTATATATTGTTGTGTTTGGATTGTGTTTGTGCTTTCATTCTCTCTTGCTTTACTTTCTATTCTTGCATTAGTTTAACTCACTCTAATAACCTAAGAAAGCATCCATCGCATTTAACTAAGAAAGTTTTAAAAGCACTAAAGTAAGAAGAAACCAATTCACCCCCCCCCCCCCCTCTTGGCTTGTCACCTTGGGCAACAAGGAGGAATCGGACTCTATTGATATGGTCCAGTCCATGATGAGCTTCACTGATTTACCCTTGTTTCTTTAGATAGATTGTTGACCCCCTAATGGATTTTGATGAATACAAAACACTAGAGTATAATTCCCTTTATCTTAACAATTTATTTGAGAATTTCAGGTGTTTAATTAAGAATATTGTTAAGAAATGTCTAGGCAAGTTTCCATATTTTTCAAGGATTTATTGAAGAATTTTTGAGTTGAAGAAAACAGATCAGGGGCAGCCGAGACATCTCCGGGTTGTCCCAGAGACGTCTCTGGAGACGTCCCCGGCACCTGGTGAGGCGTCTCGCAGGGTCGGAGTCGACTCCCGACTCTGCGGAGTTGACTCTCTCAGAGACGGCAGAAAGGCCGATTTCAAGGGATGCGCGGAGTCGTCTCCGAAGGACGCGGAGTCGTCCCCACGAGTAAAAAAGCAAACTTCTCGAGTCGTCCCCAGAGAGCGCGGAGTCGACTCTCTCAGGGGATTCTAGAGGACGTATTTTTCATTGATAAAATGGCGGAGTCGTCCCCGACGTCGCGGAGTCGTCCCCATGCATAAAGCACAAACATTCCGAGACGTCCCTGTAAAGTGCCGAGCCGACTCTCTCAGAAAAACAGAAAAACAAGAAGTCAAGGAGTTCTTCTTCAGAGTCGTCCCCGTAAAGCGCCGAGTCGACTCCAAACAACATCAAAAGAAATTTTATACAGCCGAGACGTCTCGCGTTCAAGCGGAGACGTCTCCGGAGCGCCTGGGACGCGACTGACACACTTTTACAAGTAAATTTGAATTTCAAACGGTCATATTTTTGTGTCTAACGGATCTATTGCTTTTTGGGCTATAAAAGGGAGCTTTTAAGTGCCTTCCAACAACTTCTCACCAACCAAAACACAAAATCATTCAAGAGAGAAGAAAGAGAAAGAGGTTCAAGAGAGTTAGTGCTTTCAAGAGAAGAAATCAAGTGCTTTCAAGCTTTCCCATCTGATTTCGTGCTAAACTACTCACTCCCACTCGGCATTCAAAGCTCACATTCAAGCCAACGCGATCCACATCGGAAGAGCCACCATTACCCACGCTGTAGGGTTCTAGCATGTCATAATGGGCAGCGGAAGCTAGAGATTTTAAAATTTTCTTAATAAAGTCCCTATGCATGAAATCCTTTTAAGCCTAGATCACCTTAATGATTACAATCAAATAATATAAAATAAATACAGAATTAGTAGAATACCTCAAACGCTAATCCAAAGTGTACAATCTCCACGAGGCGTCCAAGTGTCCGCCCTCCAATGGTGATCCACAAGAAAACTTGATCAAGACTTTAGCTCCAAAGACTTTTGATCCTTAATGCAGAATTCTTCTAAAGAACTCTAATGGCTTGCTTTCCTTCCTTTCTATTTTTCTTTAGCCTTCTAAAATCACTTCTAATCCTTTTGTCCTAAGGAAGACCACCTTGTCTTGGCTTAGGACACACTAGAAGCAATGTTAGAAAGAAAGAAACTAATGTAAGAAAGAAGGGATATGAGAGAGAGAGAGTTGGATTGATTTCCGATGATAAGAAAACACCGGGAGCATTCCTATTTATAGATGGCGTGGGGATGCATCACCAAAGGATGCATCCCATCCACACATCCTTCAGATGGGGTGTGATAAGAGGAGAGAAGGCGCCACAAAAATAGGGAGAGGCGTATCAAAAGTGGTTAGGATAAGATCAAGCGCTTATGATATGGCGCTTGATTCCCTAAGCACCTCTTCATGAAAATGCGCCGTACTCTTCCCTTTCTTCACTTCTTCTCACGCAAGAAAAATAGGAACCAACCTTATCCATTCATCAAGGGTTGATGATGATCCAAAGGCCATGAAAGAAGGCGCCATATATCCCTTAGGCGTGATGAAGAGAGAAGAGAGAGAATGGATAAGATCAAATAAATGGTTCATCCTTATCCATTTAATCTTCACGTATTCTCTCTCTTTCCTTCACCTATTTTTCATCTCCACGCCTCCCAATGATATCCATCACGTCATCATGATCTCCCATCATCCTATGATGAAAATCCAATGGCTCCAATTCATGGTGCCATCCATTTGATCCATCTCTTCATCCAAATGTTGATCCAACGGTCAAAAATGAATGATTTATCAAATCTAATCCAATTAGACTCAAACCAAGCCAATTAGGTGCCAACTCTTGGCTAACCCATATTAGAATATGATCTAATCAAATTAGATCAATTAAGAATCAGATTCGAATCCAATTCGAATCAGATTCGAATCCAGTTCGAATCAGGAGCTAAGGTTTGCAACACCTGTTAGGATGTTTATCTTGCAAACATGATCTAATCCAATTAGACCCTTGATAAGTTTTCTTGTGTGTGACCCATTGGGTTCCATACTTAGCCAGCAATAGGTGTGAGTGCGAGTTGACCCAACTTGATTAGAACTCTTCTAATCGATTTAAGTCCAAACTGCGCGAACCCGAACTTAACAATTAGAATCCTTTCTAATTGGTGATCGAATTAAACTCTTTAATTCGATCAAACCTATAAGACAAGATTGACGTCTAGCAACGTGTCATGTCTACCCGAAAAATATGGAATTTGGTGGAAATACCAAAAATACCCTTCAGTGGCAAGTTACCATGCAATTCAATCCTTTAATCAAACTGCATCCCAAATATGTATATGAGTATGAATATATGTCAAACTCAATTTCATATTCATATTTTTCTCAATCTTTTAATGATAATTCAAATAATGAAACATTAGAAACTCTTTCTAATTTTCATTCTGCTTTGATCAAAGGCTTCCTGAATTATCATATGATTAGAATAAATAGGATGCTATCTTCTCTTACTAGAAGTGATTAATTCCTTGTTGATCTACTCATAATCTTCGTACACAATCCACCATATCCAGAAGATCTCGTACATAACTTATTGTCATGAATGAGTGTAAACCAAAACATAGGTTCATGTGCACAAGATACCATGGTGATCTCAGGTCAAAGGATCAGTTGCACAACTCCCACTAAGAGAATCATCTTTTGACATGTAAGTAAGACTTCATAAGATTTCTCTTTGTAGGTCAATTCAGTGAACTCATTCTTCTAATGAGCACCCATATCTTTGTATTAGTGTCTCCACACAAATGATTGTGAGATCAATCATCCTCTGCATCGAGCATACATAAGACATGCCAGTCTTTCCGGTAATTATTGATCCCCGACTCAATGTACCAATGACTGGGAATATTTAAGATTAGGATTTTAGGATTTTAAGTCTCACTAGTATGATCTCATCATAGTCTTAAAACCATTGCCCTAATCTAAGGAGTTTATCATAAATATAATCAACAGCATATAATAAAACATAACGCCTTTATTCATATTTAAATGTCATGTACATGATTTGGACAAATCAAAAGAAAAACCCTTCGCAATACATATTGCGATTGGCTTGTAGGGCATCTACTCTTTCAATCTCCCACTTGCACTAAAGCCAATCGCTCTTATATTTTATCCCCATACAATCGAGGTGGCGATCGAACTGCTGTTGTGGTAGAGCTTTAGTGAACGGGTCTGCTAGGTTGTTCTTGGTGTCTACTCGTTCAATGACTATGTCTTGTCTCTCGACAATCTCTCGAACAAGATGGAAGCGTCTTAGAATGTGCTTGGATTTGTGATGAGACCTTGGTTCCTTCGCTTGAGCAACAGCTCCAGTGTTATCACAATAAACTGGGACTGGTCCAGCAATCTCGGGAACTACTCCTAACTCAGAGATGAACTTCTTCATCCAGACAGCTTCCTTAGCGGCTTCACTTACAGCAATGTATTCTGCCTCAGTAGTTGAGTCAGCTACAGTTTGCTGTTTGGAACTCTTCCAGCTCACTGCACCACCATTTAGGGTAAAGACATACCCTGAAGTGGACTTGCTATCATCTGGGTCTGATTGAAAACTAGAATCAGAAAATCCTTCTAGTTTCAACTCAGATCCTCCATAAACTAGAAAAATATCTTTAGTCCTTCTCAAGTACTTAAGAATATTTTTCACAGCTATCCAATGATCCTCTCCTGGATCAGCCTGAAATCTACTTGTTATGCCTAAGGCATAAGCAACATCAGGCCTAGTACATAGCATAGCATACATAATCGATCCTACTGCCGAAGCATAGGGAATAGAATTCATTCTATTCCTCTCTTCAGATGTCTTAGGAGACATCTTCTTAGAGAGACGTATGCCATGACTCATAGGCAAATAACCTCTTTTACTTTCTTCCATGCTGAATCTTTTCAGCACATTATCTATGTACCTAGACTGGGACAAGCCTAGCATCCTTTTAGATCTATCCCTATAGATCTTTATACCAAGTATATAGGATGCTTCTCCCAAGTCTTTCATGGAAAAGCTTTTTGACAGCCAAGTCTTGACCGATTGTAACATTGGAATATCATTTCCAATGATCAGTATGTCATCTACATACAATATTAAGAAGACAATGGCACTCCCACTAGTCTTCTTGTACACACATGGTTCATCCGCATTTTTGATAAAACCAAACTCTTTGACTGTTGTATCAAAACGGATGTTCCAACTCCTCGATGCTTGCTTTAATCCATAAATGGATCTCTTAAGCTTGCATACTTGATTTGCTCTCTTACTTGAGACAAATCCTTCTGGCTGTGTCATGTAAACCTCTTCCTCAAGATAACCATTAAGGAAGGCGGTTTTGACATCCATCTGCCAGATTTCATAATCATAGTATGCAGCTATTGCAAGCAAAATCCGAATAGATTTGAGCATAGCTACTGGCGAAAAAGTTTCATCATAGTCAATTCCTTGCTTTTGCCTGAAACCTTTTGCCACCAATCTAGCCTTGTAGGTTTCTACTTGGCCATCTGCTCCAATCTTTTTCTTATAGACCCATTTGCAACCTATAGGGTTTACACCCTCTGGTGCATCAACCAAAGTCCATACTTGGTTGGTATACATAGAATCTATTTCGGATTTCATGGCTTCTAGCCATTTGTCAGAGTCACTACTCATGACAGCTTCCGAATAGGTCAGAGGATCATTATTCTGAACAATGTGGGCTTCATCATTCTCAATGATGAACCCATACCTCTCAGGTGCTCTTCGCACTCTATCTGACCTTCGGAGAGGAGATGTGTGTTGTGGTTGTACCTCATCAATGGGTACATCTGGTTGAAGAATTTCTTGTGTTTCTATTTGTAGGTTTTGAACTTCTTCAAGTTCAATTTTTCTATCCTTGCCCTTTTCTAAGATAAACTCTTTTTCTAAGAAAATGGCATGCCTACCTACAAAAACTTTTTGTTCGGTAGGATGATAGAAGATGTATCCTATACTATCTTTAGGATAACCTACAAAAATACATTTATCTGATCTAGCACTTAGCTTGTGTCCAAAATTTCTTTTGACATAAGCTTGACAACCCCATATCTTAAGATACTTAAGATTAGGCTTCTTTCCTCTCCATATCTCATATGGAGTGCTAGGTACAGACTTAGAAGGTACCCTGTTTAATATTAGTGCAGCAGTCTCTAGGGCAAAACCCCAGAAGGAAATAGGAAGATCAGTAAAGCACATCATGGACCTTACCATATCTAATAGAGTACGATTCCTCCGTTCAGCTACACCATTTAATTGTGGCGTATACGGAGGTGTCCATTCAGAGAGAATGCCCTTTTCTTTAAGATGATTTAAAAACTCACTAGAAAGGTATTCACCTCCTCGATCAGATCGAAGGATTTTAATACACTTTCCGGTTTGTTTTTCAACCATACTTTGATACTCTTTAAACTTATCAAAAGCTTCGGATTTATGTTTCATAAGATACACATATCCAAACCTTGATAAATCATCAGTGAATGTGATGAAGTAAGAGTATCCACCTCTAGCTGGAGTTGTCGTAGGACCACATACATCTGTGTGTACAAGTCCTAATAACTCACTTGCCCTTTCTCCATGTCCAGTGAATGGAGACTTAGTCATTTTACCCATAAGACAAGATTCACAAGTTCCTAATGATTCATAATCATAAGGATCAAAGAACTGTTCTTTATATAACTTGTTGATTCTTGATTCACTTATGTGACCAAGTCGGCAATGCCAAAGAAGGGTGTTATTTACTTCCTCTCTCTTTCTTTTATTGCTTTTATTAATATGAAAGACATTGTCATTAAGTAATAAAACAAGAAGACCATTTTCCATAATGCCATTGCAAAGATGCTTATTAGAAAAATAAATAGAGCAACCATTGCCCTTTCCATTAATTTCAAATCCTTTCTTTAACAACAAAGGAATGGAAATTATATTTCTAATAATTTTGGGCATATAATAACAATCTTCTAATTGTAGGAGCTCTCCCGAAGGTAACTCCAAGTTGTAGGTTCCAACAACTTCAGCCTGGATGGACTCTCCTCCAACGCCATGCAGCTCGAAGTCACCTTTCTTCAAACTTTTAATTTTCTGTAGTCCATGCAAAGATTTGCAAATGTGAAAACCACAGCCGGTATCCAATACCCATGAATTTGAATTTGAAGAACTTAATGACAAGTTGGCATGTAACATAAACATACCTTTTGATGCAACTCTTGCATCGGTCTTCATACTTGCAAGAAAACTCTTGCAATTTCTTTTTCCAGTGTCCAGCTTTGCCGCAATGAAAACAGGTACTTGATCCGGAGTTTTTCTTTCCTTTTTTCTTTTTGATGCTACTCTTAGGGTTCAATCTTTTCTTAGAACCCTTATTGCCCGATTTTCTCTTAGAGGTGCCATCTATAAGAAGGAGTGGACCTTTATCCTTCTTAATATGGCCTTCAGCTGTTTTGAGCATATTTAACAGCTTGGGCAGGGAGGTGTTCAGCTTGTTCATGTGAAAGTTCACAACAAACTGAGAGAATGAATCAGGCAGTGATTGCAGGATCAAATCCTGACTGAGCTCACTATCCATAGCAAAACCTAATTGACTTAATCTAGTGATTAAGTCTATAACCATAAGAACATGGTTTTGCACTGGAGTTCCTTCATTCATTCTAGCACGGAACAACTGCTTAGATATCTCATACCTAGCAGTCCTGCTTTGTTCTCCATACAACTCTTTTAAATTGAGAAGTATGGATTGAGTGTCCATGCCTTCATGTTGCCTCTGTAATTCATTGCTCATAGAGGCAAGTATGATACATTTGACAGTCAAACTGTCATTTTTCCACATCTTATGTGTGGCAACCTCCTCTTCTGTAGCATCATCCCCTAGATCTCCAAGATCAGGGGTTTCAAGTATATAGGAAAATTTTCTCCTGAGTGAGTACTATCTTTAAATTCCTCAACCAGTCCACATAGTTTGGTCCGGTCAACTTGTTGGCATCTAAGATGCCTCTTAGTGAAAGTGAAGAAGCCATTTAATAATTCTACATATGTAAGAACATAACTAATATAAGCAGACCAATCATGATGACATGTTTGCAACTAGATAAGGACTTTAATCTAATTTGTCTCCTACTATTTTTATCGAATATCATAGCCCTCTCCTATGATAAACATGAAAATATAATTTTTCTTAGTAGGGTTGAGATCCTAATTCATCATAAAAAGCCTTGTGGTTACACAACAAACCTTTATGAGTTCAAAGGTAGGAAACTCTTTCCGATTGCATCTCATGCAATTCTCAACTTTATCTTGTCCTCTTAAAATACTTATTGCCTTGTGTTAGCACAACAAACAATAATATTTTAGTTAAGTCAAACCCTTCATTTCCATATAGTCATATTCGAATAATATTGCCCTTGTGGTTGCACAACAAGGCAATATATTAAAATATGCCATAAGCATCTTAATGCACCAAGACAGTATAACATCAGTCCCCATTGCAAGTTTTGTGTTAGCACAACAAACTAGCATGGATCTTGACATAATAATATCGAGGCATGAAGGAAGGCTATCAATAGTGTTATATCAATATTAAGCTTCTCCATAATAGACAATCAAACAATTGGCCAGGTAAGCAGGTGGGAGGCTCCCCTTACTCAAAGAGTAAGGTCCTAATTAAGTAACCACCTTTAGTGCTTTCCTTAGACACCAATTAGATTAATTGTTCTAGAATGGGTTAGCTCAAAATTTTTTAACACTATGACTTAATATAATTTTTATTGAGGGCTTACTAGTCTCTAGCACATTCTTTAATTGTAACATATATTTAACATATCTAAAATAAGTTATCATGCATCATAGCTATCTCATAGCATGTATAAATCATAAGCAACTAATTAACATGCTTCAACATATTTTCATATGGAAAATTTCATATCATGACATTTTATTACATATCATATCATATATGAATCATATATTTCAGCATTTCATTAAGCATATGACATTACTATCTCATAGTAAATTAATAATCATACATCATGCATTATTATTTGATTGAACCAATTAAGGATAGCTCTGATACCACTGTAGGGTTCTAGCATGTCATAATGGGCAGCGGAAGCTAGAGATTTTAAAATTTTCTTAATAAAGTCCCTATGCATGAAACCCTTTTAAGCCTAGATCACCTTAATGATTACAATCAAATAATATAAAATAAATACAGAATTAGTAGAATACCTCAAACGCTAATCCAAAGTGTACAATCTCCACGAGGCGTCCAAGTGTCCGCCCTCCAATGGTGATCCACACGAAAACTTGATCAAGACTTTAGCTCCAAAGACTTTTGATCCTTAATGCAGAATTCTTCTAAAGAACTCTAATGGCTTGCTTTCCTTCCTTTCTATTTTTCTTTAGCCTTCTAAAATCACTTCTAATCCTTTTGTCCTAAGGAAGACCACCTTGTCTTGGCTTAGGACACACTAGAAGCAATGTTAGAAAGAAAGAAACTAATGTAAGAAAGAAGGGATATGAGAGAGAGAGAGTTGGATTGATTTCCGATGATAAGAAAACACCGGGAGCATTCCTATTTATAGATGGCGTGGGGATGCATCACCAAAGGATGCATCCCATCCACACATCCTTCAGATGGGGCGTGATAAGAGGAGAGAAGGCGCCACAAAAATAGGGAGAGGCATATCAAAAGTGGTTAGGATAAGATCAAGCGCTTATGATGTGGCGCTTGATTCCCTAAGCACCTCTTCATGAAAATGCGCCGTACTCTTCCCTTTCTTCACTTCTTCTCACGCAAGAAAAATAGGAACCAACCTTATCCATTCATCAAGAGTTGATGATGATCCAAAGGCCATGAAAGAAGGCGCCATATATCCCTTAGGCGTGATGAAGAGAGAAGAGAGAGAATGGATAAGATCAAATAAATGGTTCATCCTTATCCATTTAATCTTCACGTATTCTCTCTCTTTCCTTCACCTATTTTTCATCTCCACGCCTCCCAATGATATCCATCACGTCATCATGATCTCCCATCATCCTATGATGAAAATCCAATGGCTCCAATTCATGGTGCCATCCATTTGATCCATCTCTTCATCCAAATGTTGATCCAACGGTCAAAAATGAATGATTTATCAAATCTAATCCAATTAGACTCAAACCAAGCCAATTAGGTGCCAACTCTTGGCTAACCCATATTAGAATATGATCTAATCAAATTAGATCAATTAAGAATCAGATTCGAATCCAATTCGAATCAGATTCGAATCCAGTTCGAATCAGGAGCTAAGGTTTGCAACACCTGCTAGGATGTTTATCTTGCAAACATGATCTAATCCAATTAGACCCTTGATAAGTTTTCTGGTGTGTGACCCATTGGGTTCCATACTTAGCCAGCAATAGGTGTGAGTGCGAGTTGACCCAACTTGATTAGAACTCTTCTAATCGATTTAAGTCCAAACTGCGCGAACCCGAACTTAACAATTAGAATCCTTTCTAATTGGTGATCGAATTAAACTCTTTAATTCGATCAAACCTATAAGACAAGATTGACGTCTAGCAACGTGTCATGTCTACCCGGAAAATATGGAATTTGGTAGAAATACCAAAAATACCCTTCAGTGGCAAGTTACCATGCAATTCAATCCTTTAATCAAACTGCATCCCAAATATGTATATGAGTATGAATATATGTCAAACTCAATTTCATATTCATATTTTTCTCAATCTTTTAATGATAATTCAAATAATGAAACATTAGAAACTCTTTCTAATTTTCATTCTGCTTTGATCAAAGGCTTCCTGAATTATCATATGATTAGAATAAATAGGATGCTATCTTCTCTTACTAGAAGTGATTAATTCCTTGTTGATCTACTCATAATCTTCGTACACAATCCACCATATCCAGAAGACCTCGTACATAACTTATTGTCATGAATGAGTGTAAACCAAAACATAGGTTCATGTGCACAAGATACCATGGTGATCTCAGGTCAAAGGATCAGTTGCACAACTCCCACTAAGAGAATCATCTTTTGACATGTAAGTAAGACTTCATAAGATTTCTCTTTGTAGGTCAATTCAGTGAACTCATTCTTCTAATGAGCACCCATATCTTTGTATTAGTGTCTCCACACAAATGATTGTGAGATCAATCATCCTCTGCATCGAGCATACATAAGACATGCCAGTCTTTCCGGTAATCATTGATCCCCGACTCAATGTACCAATGACTGGGAATATTTAAGATTAGGATTTTAGAATTTTAAGTCTCACTAGTATGATCTCATCATAGTCTTAAAACCATTGCCCTAATCTAAGGAGTTTATCATAAATATAATCAACAGCATATGATAAAACATAACGCCTTTATTCATATTTAAATATCATGTACATGATTTGGACAAATCAAAAGAAAAACCCTTCGCAATACATATTGCGATTGGCTTGTAGGGCATCTACTCTTTCACACGCTTCCAACGGCAAAAGGGTTCTTCCGGATTTTGATATTTCTCATTGTTATATTTGCTTCATTAAGAGCTTTTAAATCTTTGTAAAACATTTCATTATTGTGCTTGTTCCAGTCATGGGACTTGGAACAAGGAAAGGCGTCCCAAGCCTAGGTGAAATTGGGGGATTGTAGGGTTCGTTGTTAGCCCGGGGTAAAACAACGAGTTGGGTAGTGCACTCGCAAAACTACCGTACTGTAATCGCTGATTATAGTGGAAATTTCCAAAGGTGTTTGGGGAGTGGACGTAGGAGCAGTGGAAGCTCCGAACCACTATAAATCTTTGTGTGTTTGCGTTTGACTGTGGTTGCAACTTTAATTACACCTTTGCACATACACTTGTGTGTTTTGTTTTAATTAGTCAAAAAGTTTTAAAACACCCAATTCACCCCCCTCTTGGGTGACCATCTCTGGGCAACAAGTGGTATCAGAGCAGGTGCTCTGTGTATTCCTTGAAGATCTAACCGTCTTAGCCAAAGATCTAGATGGCAACACCCTTCAACAATGTTCCTGCTGAGGGGCAGGCAACCAATAGACCTCCACTCTTCAATGGAACAAATTATTCCTATTGGAAGACTAGAATGAGGATTTTTATTCAAGCACAAGATTATGCCTTGTGGAGGGTTATAATCAAGGAACCACACGAACCATCTCACATGGTTGATGGCATTCAAGTTTCCAAACCTGAGGAGGATTGGGATGAGAATGATAGTAGGATGGTTCAACTCAATGCTAGAACCATGAACTCATTATTTTGTGCTCTAGATGTAAATGAGTTCAATAGAGTCTCCACCTGTAGTTCCGCCAAGAAAATATGGGATAGGCTTGAAGTTACCCACGAGGGTACAAATCAAGTCAAAGAGTCTAAAGTGAACATTCTAGTTCACAAATATGAGCTATTTAGGATGGAACCCAACGAAACCATTTCATGCATGTTCACATGCTTCACGGATATAATAAATGGTCTAAAAAATTTGGGTAAATCTTACACTAACCCAGAACTTGTGAGTAAAATTCTCAGGTCCTTGCCAAAAGCTTGGGAAGCGAAGGTCACGGCGATTGTAGAAGCTAAAGACTTCAACACATTGGGACTTGAACAACTATTGGGCTCATTGATGACGCATGAGCTCACAATGAAGCAACATGAAGAAGATTTGCCAAAGAAGAAGACAATCGCACTCAAGGCTACTTCGAGTGTTTGTGGAGAAGAAAGTAGTGAGAGTGAAGAAGAAAGCGAAGATGAGGACTTGGGCTTAATAGTAAGGAAGTTCAAGAAATTCATGAGAAGAAAGAAATCCTTCCCGAGAAAGAAGTTTGGAGGGAGAAATGATTGGGAAAAGGAAAAAGAAAAAGAAAGAGACCCAATCATATGTTATGATTGCAAGAGACCGAGACACATCCGTTCCGAATGCCCTCAACAGAAGAAGCACTATGGAAAGAAGAAGAAGAAGGCGTTGAAAGCAACTTGGGATGATAGCGACACATCCTCCTCCGAGGAGGAGAAGGAAGAGATCGCCAACTTGTGTTTCATGGCATTCGACGACGATGAGGTATGTCAAAGCTCGACTACAAATTTTACTTTAGAAGAATTATATGAAGCTTTTCAAGAGCTCATGAATGATTGTAGTATGTTAGGAGCAAAGAATAAAGAATTAAAGGCCTCCAATCAAAAACTAAAGGATGACATTAAAAACCTATTGATTGAGAAGGAGAGCTTTGAAAATGTTAACACCATTGACCTAGAAAATAAAAATTCAAAACTTAGCATTGAAAATGAAACGGCAAAAACACTAATTAAGGAATTAAATCTAAAAGTTGAATCCCTACTCAATAGTAATACCTCACTTGCGCAAAATGTTGAATCCCTTAAAAATGATAAGGAAGAATTGGCTAAAGAAAATTTGGTTCTTAAAAATGAGGTACATAAGTACAAACCAATTGTGGAGAAATTTACACATAGCTCTGAAAAATTAAATCTTATTCTATCCAATCAAAGAGCTGTTTTTAATAAAGCCGGATTAGGATATAAAACTAGCAAACAACAAAAATATCTAAAGAATTTTTTTGTGAAAGCAAAAGATATCAAGACTGAAAAACCTACATGCTTTCATTGTGGGAAGAGTGGACATAAAGCCTATTCTTGCATTCAAAGAAAGATTCAAACTAACAAGAATACTTTTGTAAAAGGTAAAAACACAACTAAAGTGTGGGTGCCTAAGGAACCAA
>NW_024069620.1:0-35460 GCF_009389715.1 Phoenix dactylifera
CATGGACCGGACCATGTCCAACAGAGTCTGATTCCTCCTTTCAGACACACCATTATGCTGCAGTGTTCCAGGAGAGGTCCACTGAGAGAGAATCTCATTCTCCTCCAGATATGTCAAGAAATCATTGGAGAGGTATTCACCACCTCGATCAGATCAAAGTATCTTAATACACTATCCAGTTTGTTTCTCTACTTCATTATGGTATAATTTGAACATTTCAAATGATTCATACTTATGTTTCATAAGAAACACATACCCATACCGAGATAGGTCGTCGGTAAATGTAATGAAATAGCTGTATCCACCTCTTGCACTAGTGCTCATAGGTCCACATACATCCGAATGTACAAGACCTAATACAGCACCGGCTCGTATACCTTTTCTAGTAAAAGGCGACTTGGTCATCTTTCCAAGAAGACAAGACTCACAGGTAGGTAATGATTCACAATCATTAATATTTAAAATATCCAGTAAGGCCAACCTGTTGATCATGTTCTTGTTAATATGACCTAGCCTACAATGCCAAAGATAGATATCAGAGACATCATCAGATCTAGGGCGTTTACTTGTAGTGTACATTACGCTTACAGGTTGTGACAATACATAAATGCCATTATTTAATCGTCCATTGATTACTGTAACACCATTCATAATAATATCACAATAATCCTTTTTTATACAAATTTCATAACCGTTTAAGGCCAAATGACCAATGAAATGACATTCATTAAGAAACTAGGACAATAGTGACATTCACCAAGGGCAATTATGTGAGAATTCAAAATAATTTGAATATTACCTAATGCTAGAACTGGAACAGTTCTTCCATCTCCAATATTTAGGAATTTTTCATTGTTACCAAAATTCTCAATGACTTGCAGTCCTTTCAACGTATTACAGATATTAAAAGGACGTCCGGTATCCAATACCCAGGTCATAATATTACATACAGAGAAATTATAAGGTGTTATCATATAACCACCTTGATTAGCAACTCTTTGCTGACTTCTCTCATTAGCACTTGAGTTAGCCTGATTCTTAATCAAAGGTCTAGTCGGCTCATCACTATCCAATAGTGATAGGGGGAACTTATAAGAGGATATTTCTGCATAAAGGATAAAACCAAGGCCTTATTAGTAAATGAGTCAATTAATCTAAAGACATAGATTTTAGTCTAAAGATCCTTCCACTATTTTATACGAATCAGGAGCCTCTGCCTCTAATCCGAAGAATTACTCTTAATTCTTTAGTGGGCACTAGAATCCAATAGGCCATACCTGGGCCCGGCTTTGGTCGGTATCAACCCAAATACACCTAAAGGTAGGTTCATAACAAATTGTTTCAACTAAACAACTTCTAGTGATCATTTTGCCCCAGGAAGCACTTCAGCAGGCGTATATCGACACTACTGAAAGTTCCGGTTAGGTCCAACCATTAACATGTAGCAATCAATGCAAACTACTAATAGATGGTCAAGCCCGACTTTGGCCGGTATCCAACCGAACCACCCATTCCAATAGTTGCAACTGACTCATCATTATTGTATGACAATTCCAATAGACGATACGCACCAGTGCGCGCACACGCCTCCAATGTATATAGACGCATTGGACTCAGTATCACACAACTAATGGGAGGCTATAACGTGGTCATCTCCATTAACCATATCATTTTAGGAACCTAATAATTTAGAGGATTTTTATAATAAAAAGCTGACTCAATCCAAATCCTCCCACTGACTTCATAAGTTAGGTATCATAGGAAATAGATTCAAGTCAATGACCTAAATCAGTCCAACTGATTTTCTTACAGGCATGGGTTAATTAGAGTCAATCAGAGATCTGATCAAAAGAGATTCACCAAGATGGCCAGGTAAGTGAGATCAGCGGAAGGGTATGCCATTAACTTGACTGGACCGAAACCCAGCAAGTAGCTCCCAATTAAAAACCTACTGATTACAATTGCCTTTGACACCAACTGGTTTATCAATTTCAATTTGATCAATATCATAACTCAAGCTCAACCACGAAGCCTAAATCAACATCCATTTGGTCTAATGAAAGACATGGACTTGATCAACTACAACTATTGCAAAGATCAAGAATAATCTTGACCCAATCTAAGAAACAACTTTAATTAGATTAGATCAACTACTCTACCAAGTTTGATTTCAACCATTGAGTCCAACTCAATTGGATTTGTTTTAGCTAACCCATTATCCCATGAATTATGCAATGTCTTAGACATTCAAATCACATTTAAAGTCTAGGATCTATATCATTACTCAATTCATAATTAAGTATATTGCATTATTTATGTCTTATCTTTGTTTTGCATGCTCCATAACTTTAAATCCTTAAAACACTTTTAAGATTCAAGTTAATCATGCAAACAAACATATTCATTCATCATATGAATAACATAATGAAATAATATAATCAGTTTACATCATATGTAAAAGATCACATCTTGCATAGATATTTGATATCACAAAGAACCTGGACGGGCTCTGATACCACTGATGGTGTGCATGCAGAGGGTTAAGCATGAATTTCAGAAAATTTTTATGCAGAAAGAACGGGTTAAATATTTTAACCCATAATATGCTTGATATTTTAGATATTTTAACTCTGGTACCAGTCGAAGACAGTCTTCAACTGCACATCACATGTGGTGCGGGCTCAGTTCCAATACATAGGGTGACATCCGCGCGTGCCTATCAAAGCACTCATCATATGAGCCCCCGGGTGGAGAGCCACGCTTCGTCACATGATCACGCATGAGAGTTCTCGAGAATCGGATAGTCTCCACTAATCCTTTGCTTTGACACCAAATATCACAAAGCCCTCAGATACCGAGGATTGTGTGATTCAAATAAATATGCATAAATCACAACTTCTTGTGATTTGAAGATTGAGATCATATCTCAATCGTAAAAGAGATCAGATCTTGTTGGCGGAGGCCTGAGGGGCCGAGTCAACATTGGCGAAGGCCTGGGGGCCGAGGCAGTCCTGCCGCCTGCCAACGTGGATGCGCTGGAGGAGTAGGGTGGGTTATACCACTAGGGGGTCCCTGAACCCACTGGCGAGGCTCTGTCGGAGTCCGGAGTTGGGCGAGGCTTGGTCGGAGTCGACTCGTGGCGCTATGGGCCCCTGCGCTAGTTTAAGGAAATAAAGTTGCGCCTTTAGTAACACCTGCGGGTTTTGGTGTAATGGTAGCGCTTGATCCTGACAAGTGGTATCAGAGCAAGGTGCTCTAATAGTAATTATTGATCTCACAATCAAGAGTTAAAGATCATGACAACCCAAGTGGGATGTTCTATGAGTGAGGGACAATTAATTGATAGACCTCCACTATTTAATGGCATAAACTACACACATTGAAAAGCACGCATGCGCATTTTCATTCAAGCACATAACTATGATCTATGGAGTATTATAGTCAATGGGCTACACACAAGCACTAATCATGATAAGGAAATGGCTCAACAAAATTCAAAAGCCATGAAGCTGTTATATTGTGCATTAGATGAGAATGAGTTTAATTGCATATCTTCTTGCATAACTACTAAAGACATATGGAATATGCTAGAGGCTAAATATGAAAGTACTAACATTTTTAGTGAATCTGAAATTAGCTCTGAAGAAGATGAGAGGCAAGCTGATATTGAGAACCTAAGCCTTGTGGCACACAAGGACGAGGTATGTATTGAAACACAAAGTGTCTCCTCTTCTGAATATGAAGTATATGATAAAATTGAAAATGATTTTACACTTGATAAGTTACATGATGCATTTCTTGATCTAATGAAAGAACATAAGAAACTCATTTGCAAAAATAAGAACCTGACGAATGAAAAGAAAACCCTAGTAAATGAAAAACTGAAATTGTCTAATTATTATGAAACATTAATTAAGAAACATACTAATGAAACTAAAATCTTAATTGAGAAAAATAAAGAACTAAATCAGAAAAACCAACTTCTCACTGAAAGCTATGATAAACTTAAGAAAAATAATGAATTGCTTTCAGAAGATAATAGAAGATTAACTAAAGAAGTTGACAAATTGAAACCTGTTGTTGAAAGATTTACTTTCAGCTCTGAAAAATTAAACCTAATGATAAATAATCAAATAGCTGAATTTGATAAAGTTGGATTGGGATATCAACCTTGGTACACCCAAAAATCTTTCAAGAATATATTTGTTAAAACAGTTTCTAATTATATTAAAACAGATTCTTATAATGTTGATAAACAGGAACAAAAGCTAAGCAAAATCTCTTCTGTTGTTTCTAAATCTATACATTACAAATTTGATGAACCTAAAATGCAAAAACAGAAAATTGTAAGTTTATCTACTACTCATGTTAAATCTATGTTTGTTACATTTAATAAGAGTATGCTACATTTCTTGTAATCCTAAAACCTGCAAACTAATAAACAAAATAGCTATTAAGAGAATATGGGTTCCAAAAGAAACAATTATAGCTAACCTACAAGGACCCAAAAGAGCTTGGGTTCCTAAGTTGAAAATCTGAATATTTTCTGCAGGTGTGTCTAGCACTCAAGGCTCCAACAAAAAAAATGTTAATTTAGACATTGGGTGCTCTAGACATATATTAAAAAATGAGACTTAAAATATAATTAAGAAGAGTGACTAAAATGGAAGAAATAATGAAATTAGTAATCCTTGCATCCTCTCATATTGAAATTGTAGCTAGTATTAATTATTTCTGTGATATAAGTGATACTTTTGGTATGAAAAGAAAATATATCCAAATCACTCCATCTTTCTATATTATGCTTCAGTTATTGATGGATAATTTGCTTAATCAATACTCTTAGAATAACTCTTTGAATTCTCTATATGCTTGATTGAGAGTTCTTATCCATGGCATTATCTTCTATTGATTATAAACATAAGAATGTCTACTTGGTATATTTTTTTTAAATATATGCATTAAGAATACCAAGATTAAAGAGTCTAGTTTTGGCATATAAAATCAACTCATACTAGTATGTACTTAATCTCAAAAGACCTTGTCATTGGCTTACTTAAATTAATTTCTACAAGGTCAAAGTTTGCTATGCATGTCATCTAGAAAAACAAACTAGAATCATTTCGAAATCTGAAAACATTGTTTCCACCTTTTAGTCTTTGAAAATTCTCCATAAGAACTTATTTGGATCTCTAGGATAGTGAGCCTAGGAGATAAGCTTCTTGACTTTGTAATTATGGATGATTTTTCAAAGCTAACGTTGGTTTTATTCTTGGCACTTAAATTGAAATATTTTCTACTTTGGCACAAACTTACAAAAGGTTTCAAATGAAAAAGGTTTGCAAACTGTGAAAGTATCATGGCACAGTTTTGAAAACCAATTTGTTAATAAGGTTTGCACAGAAAACGGTATTGAATACAATTGTTTTTGCACCAAGAATACTATTACATATAGGGGTTATAAAAATATAAAAATAGAACCTTTGTTGTGTAAGGACAATGCTTTGTGATAGCAGTTGATTAATGTTATCATCACAGCTTGTCATATTATAAGGTTTCTATTAAATCTATTTTTGAAAAAAAAACCCCATGTGAACTCATGAAAAACAGAAAATCAAATGGTGCACACCTTCATTTTTTTTTTTCAGTTATACATGTTATGTTCTCAAGAATGAAATATATACCAAATCTGATAAAACAAGTGTTTCTTTGGATATTACTCTCTAAGCAATGCATATAGAATATTCAATGAAAAGATACCAGTTGTAGAAATGTCAATTCATATTATTCTTATTAAAACTAGATCTTTTATTGAGAATATAGTTTGTCATTTTTGCTTCTATTTAAAAGACATTAAGAAGAATGAACAAGATGATAATTGGTTAAGTTAAACTAAATCATTTTGAAAGGGATAAAATTTGAAATCTTATTGAAGAATCTGAAAACTTTTTATATTTGGAACAAAACTGAGTTTTTCAGAAACACACTAAATTAAGAAGAATTTGTGATTACTAAAAGAATTAATCAGAAAAGATGAAATAGATCTTGATGAAATCTTTGCATAATTAGAAGCCAAAGATAACCACTTTCATTTGATTGTTTTATGAGACTTGTATTTTGTCAAATGAATGTGTAGAATGAACTTCTGTGTGGTTATATTATTAAAATTTTTATGTAAAAATAACCATCTATATTTGAAAAATATTCATTACAAACATGATAAAATACTATTTGATTTAGAACAAGCACCAAGAGCATGATATGAATGATTAAGTAACTTTTTGATAGAAAGTAATAGTGATAAAACTATGTATCAAAAAGAAAAATTCTAATATCATAATTGCTCAAATATATATTGATGATATTATTTGTGGTGCTACTAACGAAGCTTTATGTAAAGTTTTTTTTTTAAGCTCATGCAGGGTGAGTTCGAAATGAGTAAAATGGATGAACTAATCTTTTCTCTCGAACTCCAAACTAAGATAAATAAGAAAGGGGATCTTCATTGGCCAAAGTAAGTTTATAAGAATATTCTTACAGAAGTTTGGCATGAAGAAAGGTATATCTATGACCCCATATTGTAGAGTTTAAAAATAATGAGCAAGGTAATTTTATTGTTTGAAGCTGTATTACTATATCATGCAGCTTGTAGGCCAAATTGTATGCTCATTTTGTGCTTATATGCAAAGATATCAAACTAATTCTAATGAATCACATCTAATTGATATCAAAAGATTCATAAAAATCTGTTAAGATAATAAAACTAAGTACTCCAATCTTAGGTAAAAGCAAAACAAGTATAATATATTCAGCACATTTATAAGAATTATGTGAGCATTCCTTTGGATGGGATAAAATCCATAATCAACTATAATAGGAAGAGTTTGGAGTGAACATTTTTAAAGAGAAAAGTTTAACCTTTCTACATTGCTCATCATAAGGATGGTGCCAATGGGGAGGCTAGTGGTAGTACCCGGCACTATTTGACCCAACTATTCGGTGTAGGATATATTAGGGACGGCACAAGAGGGAGGCTAGTGGTAGTACCTCGTGCCCCTTCCAACTCCACCGGATAGGGAGCAAATAGAGTATAGAGCATAGAAAAGTAAAACCAAAAGAAATGAAGATTAGAATATTCACTGAGTGGTTAAAGAAAGAAATTCAAAAATGAGGAAATGAATGACAAGATAAATGAAAGTATATAAAAAGCTTGTGAAAAGCCAAATGAAGTTTCGATCACTTGAAAACACACCTTAAGGATAAAAGCTTAAACTTAATTTAAAAATGCTTCTATCGTTGCATTTTTTTGTAACTTTCATTATATACTTCAATGATTGTATCATTTTGGGGAATAACTCAATATGATTTCTAGATGAAAACTATGGTTTAAGAAAAATAGAATTACTTTGGATACCTTGGTTGTTTGCTCCGATACGCATCTGAAACATATCATTTTTTATCTTATAAGTGTACTGAAATTGGTCTAAATGATGTGTTTTTCAATGATCTTGATTGCAAATAAATGGTTCTAAACATATGATATTATTTTGATATTAAAATGATTTATGGTGCTTCATATATACATTGCTGAAAAACTATGACTAAGAAATTAATATTTTGAATATACACTCCTACATAATTAAATGCTTCTATCATTAAAAAGAAAAGCTATTTTTAAGAAGAGAGTTAATGATCCTAAAGCTTAGAATATTTCAACTCACTTCAATAATTCTTATAGGAAAGAAAATGTAATTACTTTTGAAAGAAATTTGAGCTTCAAAAGAATTATTTTCTGATTAATATCTCCATACATATTCAAAAAAAAAGAGGAAATATAATTTATTCTTGAAAGATTAAAAAGAGTGATTGCTATAAATTTTGAAAAATTCTAGATCACTCTACATTCTTGATATTATAGAAGAACAAAAAAAAAAAAGGTTTGAAAGAAAATGCATCTTTTGAGGGGAAGCTTTAAATACTCAATCTCTTTATTGAAAATTATCTTCAAACTCTAAACTCTCAAATTGAATGATTAATTAAGGGGGAGAAAGAAAATTTCAGAGTGAGAGATCATATAGAACTTAATCGTATAAATTCGCATCTAACGATGAGACAAAGAATACTAAATGTAAAGTGGTATTAAACTTTGTGCTTTATTGAATATCTTTTGAAAGTTGGATTTCCATCTGTATTCATCGGTGTTGCCCAGTAGATACAACCCAAGAGGGGGGGTGAATTGGATCTTTTAAAACTTTTATGCTACTTCTAAAACTTTTTGATTTACTATGCTAAGTTGTATAGATGCACAGTGAAAGTTAAACTTAGCAAGGGTTTGATGTATAGACTTCGACTTGATTAAATATGCTTGCAACTAAAGGATGTGCGGATAAGAATTAAGCAAGCAATTTATCTAAGCAAGTAAGTATGTTAGTTAGACAATAACTAGAGGCATTACAAACACAAAGGACATATAGTGGTTCGGTGCATCCCAGCACCTACATCCACTCCCCAAGACTTCTTGGGAATTTCACTATAATCCTACCGATTACAGCCGGTTGTTTTACAAGCTCACAACCCAACTTGTTGTTTTACGAGCGCACAACGAACTCGGTCGGTTTTTCCAGGCTCACCGACTAGAACCAACCCCGATTGTTTTTCCGGGCTCACAATCAAACCCTTACACGTTGGTTTTACCCTCGGCTCACCAACAAACCTAAACCCCGTTGGTTTTTCCTTTGGCTCACCAACAAACCTTAATCCCGTTGGTTTTCCCTTTGGCTCACCAACAAACCTTAACACCGTTGGTTTTTCTTTGGCTCACCAACAAACCTTAATCCCTTGATTCAATCCCTTGATTGAATCAAGTTACAAGATATTAAAACAAAGTATAAAACAAAACAAAGCTTCTTAAACAAGCAAATATGACAATATAAACAAATAGAGTAAAGAGAAGCCCTCAAACGAGTTTTGAAGATGGAGGAGCTCGGCTTCTTCTTTACTTGATCCTCCTCTGATTTGGCATGAAGTAGAGGATCCCCGAGGCAGCACACGGATGGAGAGGAAGCTTTCGGATTCACTTGGATGCTCTTCTTCTCTCTATTTCGTTTTGGATGGCCCTTTTGTGCTTATGGGAGATTTCCTTTGTAATCTCTTTGAGATCTCTTTCCTAGATGATCTCTCCCACTTCCATGAGTTCTCCCCTAGCTCTCTTCTTGTTTTTATAGCTTTAGATGGCGTGGAAACAAGAATATAGCCGTTAGAGACAAGAAAAAGAGCCGTTGGACACAGTCTGCATTTCCTGACAATGTTACCGTTGGGATTGGAGTCGACTCGCGCGATCAGGAGTCGACTCGCCTGTTGCAGGAGTCGGCTCGTGCTGTACTGGAGACGACTCGGCCACTGTTCCAAATTTGAATTAATGTGCTTGCCTCGACTGGGAGTCGACTCGTCTTAACCTGGAGTCGACTCGCCAACTTCTGGAGCTGACTTGGCAATTTCGGAGTCGGCTCATCCACTGAAGTCCGTGGATCCAATTTTGAATTTTGTCCTCTCGAGTCGACTCGACTGTCCTGGGAGTCGACTCGAATCTCAGAGCCCGAACTCCCGATCCTCTGTCTTTTGGCTCGTCCAGTCTTGGAGTCGACTCGAACTTCCTTGGAGTCGACTCGGCTCTCAGTTTGCGAAACTTGGTCTTCTGCCTTTTTGATGTGAAGCTGTCTTGGAGTCGACTCGAGCTGTCTGGGAGTCGACTCGAATCTCAGAGGCAGTAACTTGGTTTTCTGTCTGTTGATGGTCGCGGAGTCTCGGAGTCGACTCGTGCAATGCGGGAGTCGACTCGAATCTCAGAGTCCCAAAAATGCTCTCTGACTTTTTCCTTGTGTTCCGCTGAGAGTCGACTCTTGCTTTCTTTGGAGTCGACCTACCAACCATCGGAGTCGACTCGCGTTCCACTGGAGTCGACTCGAATCTCATACCCGAAAATTGCTCTCTGACTTTTCTGCCTGTGACTCCTAGGAGTCGACTCAAACTTCCCCAGAGTCGACTCGGTAAATATTGGAGTCGACTCGAATTCCTCAGGAGTCGACTCGAAGACTATTCTTTCGAATTTTTCCTTTGATTTTACTCCTCCAATTTGAACCTTTTGAACTTTAAACTTGAGCCAATGAATTGTAGCTTTCTTCTAACTTTTCTTGAGAGCTTTTGGAGGCCTTCTTGTGTTCTTCCAACTTGCTATGTTCCTTGCAAAATAAATATCTTTCTCCTTGCAACATAAACATTAGTATCTATACTTCAAGGTTTTGTGATCATCAAAATCAATCTATGAATCAATCTTTGGGTCATCAATCTCCCCCTTTTTGATGATGACAAAATTGGAGTATATGCAATATAAAAGATATTGTTTTCTAGAAGTAATACATAGCAAAGTTGCATGAAGTAGAAAACATATATTTTTAAAACATACTTCATGATAATGCTTTAGATTTAATCAGCTTAACACAATCAACATATTTCAATTTAAGCTGATTTGTATTCAATTCAAAGCATAAAGGCATTATGAGCATATACTTAGATATTTCTCCCCCTTTTTGACAACATCAAAAAGATAGGGAAACATTAAGCACAAAGATAAGAACACTCAAATATTTCTTTCCCTTATTGTACTCTGATTTGAATGTTAAATTATTGCAAGGATATGAATCATATAACTTAAGGCAATAATATTGGAATCAGATTAGTGAGCACAGATCAGAGCCAATTAAGATAGTTTTCAAGAGGTTTTTTAAGTTGATACCACAGATAGTTTTCTAATCAAGTGTAGGTGGAATCTTCCTTAGGTTAATTCAAGAAGTGGAAATCTAACCTCTCTTTAATAATAAGTATGAAAGCTTGTTCATTGAAGAACTTTTGCCCAATCTATTAAGTATTTTATCAACATGAGTAAAAGATCAAAACTTATATACTTGAAAAACATATCATCATGTTGGATCATGACTTCAAAGTTCTTTTTATGATAATAAGAGCATTGGGGCACAAATACCAAAATATGAATTCATGCAATTTATGATATATCTTAGAGCTCTTTTAAGGACTTTCTTTTATTCCTTTAGAAAATAAGCACGATTTGATACATATATAAAAATATGAATTGGCACAATATTGAAGTTCTAAAGAGCAAGCCAATTAGGACTCATTAGTGAATTCCAAAATAGATTTTCTACGAGATACTCAAGAAAATTTAACACGTTATTCTCCCCTTTTTTCATTAAATTAGAGGCTCTTAAGATCAACTATTTGAATTGCAATTTGGTTCATGATTTGTGCAGAAGATATATTAACCAAATAACATGCCTCAAGGTGTATCATAAAGATTTTCAGATTTAAATTTCAGATGATACATATTGGAGAGTATTAGGATCACTTTTCATTTAGTATTCTTTCCCTCTCCTATAGATTTATGTAATTAAGTTCCGTGAGACCTCTCCTTCTGAAATTTTCTTTCTCCCCCTCTATTGATCATTCCATTTAAGAGTTTAGAATTTGAAGATAATGTTCAATAAAATTGTCAATCTCAAAAATATATTTTCTATAAGTTTCAGCTCATTTTCATAAGACTCAAGGTTTGAGATAAGACAGCCTTTATAGAACTCATCTCAAGGTAATTAAAGCATGTCTTGCAATATAAGGAGGTTCATCAAAATCAATCCATAAAATTCAAGGTATGCATCAAATTTAAGTTTCTTTAGGATAAGATACTGAATATCTAAAGCTCCCCCTCAAAAGATGCATTCTTCTTTAATCATTCTTTTCTTTGGTTGAATTTCAGAATTTAATAATAAACGTGAATAAAACTGAAATTCTATGTTATCAAGAATGTAGAGTGATCTAGAATTATTCAAAATTTATAGTATTCACTCTATATATATATATTCTGATGATAGTTTCTAAGAATGTAGGAGAAAAAAACATATAGATGATCATTGAGGTATGTGTATTTATAGAACTCAATTTCTTAATCACAGTTCTTCAGCAATGTATACATGAAGCTCAATAAATTTTTTAAATATTAAAATAAAGTCATATATTTTAAAAATATTTACTTGCAATCAAGATCATCGTAAGACACATCATTTGAATCAAAATTAGTATACTTTGAAGGTAAGAAATGATATGTTTCGGATGCGTATCGGAGCAATCAAAATAAATTCTGTTTTTCTTACATTAACATTTTATTTAGTAATCATATGGAGTTTAAACTTTTATACAAAATCGGATTCTGAATTACATAGGATTTTCAATAGAAGCTTTCTAAGTCATAATATGAGATATGTATCTTTCACAATGTAGCTCATCTTAAATTGTTACGATTGAAAAATACATATTTCAATAACATTAAAGCACTTTCAGAATCTTTGTGTTTAATTTTGAGTTTCGATACAAAATAAAGGATATTTTAACAAGTATTAGGACATTATGTATCAAAGTTAGGCAAGTAGAAAGATAGATCAATATCAATTTATTTTTCCTAAATAGAGATGTTCTTCTCTTCTCCTTTCTACAATTTTATTTAGCTTTCAGATTTTAACAATGATTGTGAATGACAAATCTGAAATTTCTTTTCAATAAAACTAAACAAAAGATGTTATGTAGCAATTCAAACATTCAATCAAATTGTTCAAGTATGAAACATTACAAAATGTTGAGAACCCATAAATCAAGACATCATACCATATGCAAAATATACCATGTGTTAAGTCATGCATTAAAATACTAAGAACAAGAATGTCAAGGATCAAAATCAATTCTTTTCAAATAAACTCCCCCTATTTAAATATAATCTTGCAATGATTTCATCCTTAAAGTGTGTTTTCAAGTGATTAAAAATTTGACTTAATTCTACTTTCATTTACTTTGTTTTTCATTTATAACTTTCTTATGCTCTATACTCTATTTGCTCCCTATCCGGTGGAGTTGGAAAGGGGCACGAGGTACTACCACTAGCCTCCCTCTTGTGCCGTCCCTAATATGCCCTACACCGAATAGTTGGGTCAAATAGTGCCGGGTACTACCACTAGCCTCCCCATTGGCACCATCCCTATGATGAGCAATATAGAAAGGTTAAAATGTTTACTTCAAAACCTCCCTGTTTAAGTGTAATTAATTATGGATTTTATCCCTTCCAAAAGAATGCTCACACAAGTCTCACAAATGTGTCGAATATATTAAGTTTGTTTTGCTTTTCCTTAAGGTTGAAGTGTTTGCCTCTACTTGGATTTTACTTCTCTTGAATAATATCCATTTTCTTTTCTTTATCTCTCTCTCTTTTTGTTATTCTCAAGTAATTTTCATGAGAGAGCAGAATAGAGAATTAATCTTACGTATCATATATATGTATATCATGCAAACAACATTTTCATTATGCTCAAGGATTCATAACTTCTCACAAGTTATTTTACATCAACATTTTAAGCATATACTTGTGTATTTCATGGTTATGACATAGGCAAAGATATATTTTAGTTTGGGCAAACCATGAAATAATTTCTAAAAGTATAAGTCAGTCAATACACATATAGACATGATATCAAAAATTAATAATTAAAGAATTTAATCATGCCATAATAAGATTTAAGTTACTGACTTTGCTCAACTAATTTGTGAGAAAGGTATCTAAATTACCTATTCATTATATGTTCTTCAAGCCAAACTAGATTTCTTATGTGTGAACTTTTGGCTGAAGAAGATCCTCTCTCTTGTTTGCATGTGAATGTTTAGTGTATCTTACATGAAGATATCCTTCAAGTTGAAATTTCTCATTTTTCTTTCTTGAAGGAAGGTCATTAGTTTCTTTAAGATACAAAGCATTCATCCAACATATATATTTTTTAACTAGATGACTCAATATAAGATATGACAATAGTTGCATGTTGAGTCACTTTACTCAAGAGATTGCCTAAATATAAGCAAGCACATATCATTTGAACTAAAGAGATAGATTCATTAACCAAGATAGTTCAAGTCAATTTAGTTTAGATTCTATTTGCTTAAGATAATTATCAATAAGATATGTTAACTATGTTTTAATCAATTTATCTTAAACATTTGTTTCTATCAAAATTCAGATTATGATTTATTTGTTATCAATAAAATATGATTAATTAAAGTTAGATTGAAGTCTTGCACAAGGTCACATAATGAGCATACAATCTGGTCTACTAGCTGTATGATAAAATAATTATTCTATCATGCTTCAATACAGCTTTAACACAATAGATCTACTTTGCTCATCCTTTTCAAATTCTACAAGATGGGGTCATAGATATACCTTCTTCATGCCAATCTTCTATAAGAGTTTTCGTGTGGACTAACATTGGTCAATGAAGATCCCCTTTCCTGTTTGTCTTAATTTGGAGTTTGAGAGAAGATGTTAATTCATTCATCATATTTCAAACTCACTTTGCAATATAACTCTTCATTAGTAGAACCAAAAATGATGTCATCAATGCATACTTTGAGCAAATAAGATATCACAAATTCATCTTTTTGATGCATAGATTTATCACTATTACTTTCTATCAAAAAGGTTGCTTAAGCTTTTATATATCATGCTTTTGATGCTTGTTCTAAATCACATATTGCTTTATCATATATGTAATGTGTATTTTTAAATATGGTGGTTATTTTTCATAGATCTCCTTTTTAATGAAGTAACCACATAGGAGTGAATTCTACACATTTATTTGACAGAATATAAAGCTCATGAAGCAAGCACATGATAATGATGATCTTTACTTCTAATCATGCAAGAATCTTTATCAAGATCTATTTCCTCTTTTCTTGATTTAGTCTTTTAGTAGTCATCAATTTTTCTTCATTAAGTGCATATGTAAAAGATTAACCATATAATTTGATTTTAGTATTTTGATAATAAATCATTAGTCTCATAAAGAATAAAATAAATTGATATTTCTGCAACTAAAATCTTTTCATTGAATATTCTATATGCATTGCTTGATGAATGATATCCAAGGATAGAAATATCTTTATTAGATTTGGCATTATTTTTCAAGAGAACATATCAAGCATAACATGTACGACTGAAAAATATGAGAGATACGCAATAGTTCGTTTTCTATTTTTCAGAAGATCAAAAGAAGTTTTCATCAAAGATAGATCTAATAGAAGTCATATGTATGACAAGCAGTGATGATAGCTTTTAAAAATCATTTTAAGTAGATGACTATCATACAACATTGCCTTTTTCAATTCTTCAAAGATTCTATTAATCCTATTTTACCTATAGTGTTCTTGGTGCAGAAAGAATTGTATTCAATATTATTTTCTGTGCACAACTTAACACAAAAATTGGTTTTCAAAACTATGCCGTGATTCATAGTTTGCAAACCTTTATCATTTGATCGCTTTTTGTGAGTTTGTGCCAATGCAGAAAATATTTTAATTTGAGTGCCAAGAACAAGGCTAATGTAAGCTTTTGAAAAAATTAGTGTTGGAAACAACATCTCTAGATTTAGAAATTATTTTTGTTTGTTTCCTTAGTTAGCATGCATAGTAAAACTTTGACCTTTAAGAGGATAATCTAAGTAAGCCTATGGCAAGGTCTTTTGAGATTAAGTACATACTAGCATGAGCTGATTTCATATGCCAAATATGGTTTCTTTAATCTTGGTATTCATAGTGCATATATTCAAAAGCATACCAAGTACACATTATCATATTGATGATCAATAAAAATAATGCCATGGATAAAAATTCTTAATCAAGCATATAGAGGGTTCATAGAGTTATTTTTAATGAATTAATTAATCATTTAGCAACTTATCCAATAGTGAGTGGAGCATACAAAAAAAAATGAAGTGATTTGAATATATTTTCTTTTCATACCCAAAAAGACAAATATCACTTATATCACAAAAATGATTAATACTTTCAAGTTATGTTTTAATCAACTAATAAAGTAATTTCAATACGAGAAGATGTAAGAATTATTTATTTCATCCTTTCTTTCATTTAAATCATTCTTTTTAATTATATTTTAAATTCAATTCTTTAACACATGTCTAGAGCACCCATTGTTTAGATAACATCTTTCATTAGAACCTTGGATAGCTAGACATGCTTGCTGAAAGAATAATCATATTTTCAACTTAGGAACCCAAGCTCTTTTGGGTCCTTGTAGGTTAGCTATAATTGTTCCTTTTGGAAACCATATTCTCTTAATAGCTATTTTGTCCATGAATTTACAGATTTTAGGATTACAAGGGATGTATTTCTGTATCCTCTTGTTGAATTTAACAAACTTAGATCGAACATGAGTAGTAGGAAAACTTTTAATTTTCTGTTTCTCCCTTTTTGGTTCATCAAATTTGTAATGTATAGATTTAGGAACAACAGAAGAGATTTTACTTAGCTTTTGTTTATAAGAATCTGTTTTAGAATAATTAAAAACTGTTTTAACAAACATATTCTTAAAAGATTTTTGGGTGTACCAAGGTTGATATCCTAATGTAACTTTATCAAATTCAGCTCCTTGATTATTTATCATTAGGTTCAATTTTTCAGAGCTGAGGATAAATCTTTCAACAACAGGTTTTAATCTGTCAACTTCTTTAGTTAATCTTCTGTTATCTTCTGAAAGTAACTCATTGTTTTTCTTAAGTTTATCATGACTTTCAGTGAGAAGTTGATCTCTTTGATTTAGTTCTTGATTTTCTTTAATTAAGATTTCAGTTTTACTGGTTAGTTTCAGTTTTTCATCTATTAGAATTTGATTTTCAATCTTCAAGTTTTTGTTCTTACAAATAAGTTTCTTATATTCTAAATACAAATCAGAAAAGGCATCATGGAGTTCATCAAATGTAAAATTGCTTTCAGTTTCAGCATGTACCTCTTGTGCCACCAAGCATGGATTTTCAATATGATACTGCTCTCCTTCTACACATGATGTTTCAGATTTGTTAGTGCATTCATATTTGTCTTCAAGCATATTCCATATTTCTTTAGCAGTCATGCAAGAAGATATGCAATTAAACTCATTCCTATCTAATGCACAATATAAAAGGTTCATGGCATCAGCATTCAATTGTGCTAAATCCTTTTCATTAAAAGTTTGAGAGAGTGTGCTAAATCCTTTTCATTAAAACCTCCTTTCTCGATTCCGATCTCAGCCCTAAACATTGTATCGATCGTTCAGCGGTGTCAAGATCATTTATTATGATTTTCCATAAATAATAGTTTTGTGATTGAATAAAGATGCGCATGCGTATTTTTCAATGTGTATAGTTTATGCCATTAAATAGTGGTGGTGTATCAATTGATTGTCCTTCTCCTAGAAAACTATCTATTTGAGTTGTCATGATCTTTGGCTCTAGTCGGTTAAGACTACAAATAATATTTGAGCACCTGCTCTGATACCACTTGTTGCCCAGTAGATACAACCCAAGAGGGGGGGTGAATTGGGTCTTTTAAAACTTTTATGCTACTTCTAAAACTTTTTGATTTACTATGCTAAGTTGTATAGATGCACAGTGAAAGTTAAACTTAGCAAGGGTTTGATGTATAGACTTCGACTTGATTAAATATGCTTGCAACTAAAGGATGTGCGGATAAGAATTAAGCAAGCAATTTATCTAAGCAAGTAAGTATGTTAGTTAGACAATAACTAGAGGCATTACAAACACAAAGGACATATAGTGGTTCGGTGCATCCCAGCACCTACATCCACTCCCCAAGACTTCTTGGGAATTTCACTATAATCCTACCGATTACAGCCGGTTGTTTTACAAGCTCACAACCCAACTTGTTGTTTTACGAGCGCACAACGAACTCGGTCGGTTTTTCCAGGCTCACCGACTAGAACCAACCCCGATTGTTTTTCCGGGCTCACAATCAAACCCTTACACGTTGGTTTTACCCTCGGCTCACCAACAAACCTAAACCCCGTTGGTTTTCCCTTTGGCTCACCAACAAACCTTAATCCCGTTGGTTTTCCCTTTGGCTCACCAACAAACCTTAACACCGTTGGTTTTTCTTTGGCTCACCAACAAACCTTAATCCCTTGATTCAATCCCTTGATTGAATCAAGTTACAAGATATTAAAACAAAGTATAAAACAAAACAAAGCTTCTTAAACAAGCAAATATGACAATATAAACAAATAGAGTAAAGAGAAGCCCTCAAACGAGTTTTGAAGATGGAGGAGCTCGGCTTCTTCTTTACTTGATCCTCCTCTAATTTGGCATGAAGTAGAGGATCCCCGAGGCAGCACACGGATGGAGAGGAAGCTTTCGGATTCACTTGGATGCTCTTCTTCTCTCTATTTCGTTTTGGATGGCCCTTTTGTGCTTATGGGAGATTTCCTTTGTAATCTCTTTGAGATCTCTTTCCTAGATGATCTCTCCCACTTCCATGAGTTCTCCCCTAGCTCTCTTCTTGTTTTTATAGCTTTAGATGGCGTGGAAACAAGAATATAGCCGTTAGAGACAAGAAAAAGAGCCGTTGGACACAGTCTGCATTTCCTGACAATGTTACCGTTGGGATTGGAGTCGACTCGCGCGATCAGGAGTCGACTCGCCTGTTGCAGGAGTCGGCTCGTGCTGTACTGGAGACGACTCGGCCACTGTTCCAAATTTGAATTAATGTGCTTGCCTCGACTGGGAGTCGACTCGTCTTAACCTGGAGTCGACTCGCCAACTTCTGGAGCTGACTTGGCAATTTCGGAGTCGGCTCATCCACTGAAGTCCGTGGATCCAATTTTGAATTTTGTCCTCTCGAGTCGACTCGACTGTCCTGGGAGTCGACTCGAATCTCAGAGCCCGAACTCCCGATCCTCTGTCTTTTGGCTCGTCCAGTCTTGGAGTCGACTCGAACTTCCTTGGAGTCGACTCGGCTCTCAGTTTGCGAAACTTGGTCTTCTGCCTTTTTGATGTGAAGCTGTCTTGGAGTCGACTCGAGCTGTCTGGGAGTCGACTCGAATCTCAGAGGCAGTAACTTGATTTTCTGTCTGTTGATGATCGCGGAGTCTCGGAGTCGACTCGTGCAATGCGGGAGTCGACTCGAATCTCAGAGTCCCAAAAATGCTCTCTGACTTTTTCCTTGTGTTCCGCTGAGAGTCGACTCTTGCTTTCTTTGGAGTCGACCTACCAACCATCGGAGTCGACTCGCGTTCCACTGGAGTCGACTCGAATCTCAGACCCGAAAACTGCTCTCTGACTTTTCTGCCTGTGACTCCTAGGAGTCGACTCAAACTTCCCCGGAGTCGACTCGGTAAACATTGGAGTCGACTCGAATTCCTCAGGAGTCGACTCGAAGACTATTCTTTCGAATTTTTCCTTTGATTTTACTCCTCCAATTTGAACCTTTTGAACTTTAAACTTGGGCCAATGAATTGTAGCTTTCTTCTAACTTTTCTTGAGAGCTTTTGGAGGCCTTCTTGTGTTCTTCCAACTTGCTATGTTCCTTGCAAAATAAATATCTTTCTCCTTGCAACATAAACATTAGTATCTATACTTCAAGGTTTTGTGATCATCAAAATCAATCTATGAATCAATCTTTGGGTCATCAATCGGTAAATCATTTATTTCTGAAAATTTAATTGAAAAGGATTCCATCTGTTTTAGTTTCGAAAATTTATCTTGGAATCTACTAATGAGCTCTTATTGGCTTGCACTTTAGTGTTTCAATCCTGAGCCAATTCATTTTAATTGATTTTGATGCTAGGATCTTTAAAGGAGTAAAAGAAAGTCTTTAAGAGAGCTTTAAAAGAACTTCCAAAGCCCTGAATTTTATGTATCCTACATTGCATAAATTCATATTTTGGTATCTATGCTCCAATACTTTTATATCATGAAAGAACTTTGAAGTCATTAAGAATTAAAGATTCAACATAATCTTATGTTTTTCGAGTATATAAATTTTGATCTTTATCTGCTCTTATACTATATTCTAAAAATTAATTAGATTGCTCTCATGTTGCTATATACTTAATATATTAAAAAAAAGGGTATTGGATTTTCATTCGTGCTTTTTTTGAATATTATTCTTGATACTCCTTGAAATAACTTGAAAAGGATTCCATCTACACTTGATTTCAAAACTATCTTTGGAATCTACATTTAGAGATCACTTCTGGCTTACATCCTAAATATCTCATTCCTAAAGCCAAACACATAGAAATAAGATATCATTTTATTAGGGATCATGTGCAAAATGGAAACATATGTATTGAGCATATATGCACTGAAAAACAATTAGCCGACATATTCACAAAATCCTTGAGTGAAGATAGATTCTGCACGCTAAGAGATATAAAAGGGAGCAAGCAGTCTCATGATACATTCCTCCCATTTCTAAAAACCCATGAAACATGAGTCAAACTTGTAATCTATAGATTCCTTACTCATGTATCATTGTCCCAGAAAGAATTTGTAAGGATTGGAAGCAAGAAAATTTTTTTTTAGAAGCGAAAAGAAAGAGAAAGGAAAAATTTCTGAACTTGGGTCGACCCAACCCAGAATAGGGTCGACCCAACGTTGAGTCGACCCAAGAAAATTCTTGAGTCGACCCAACGTCGGGACCCCACTGTTAAAAGGGGGACCCGTGAGCTTCTAGGGCACTGTTTACCCTTTGTCCTCTTCCGAAAACCCTATTTCCCACTCTCAAATCTTCTCCAATCATCTCCAAACAGTAGATTACTTCAAGATCTTGGAGAAATGGGACCCAAGAGAGCCATAGCCAAGCGATCCGGGAGAGTCTCACGATCTTGTTTAGAGCCTAGGATATGTATCTAGTTCTCATATGTATTTTGTGTTGATCATGTATTTTGAACCTTGATTGAGGAACATTGTATTTGCTTTTGTTTTTGGCATGATTGTACTAAAATATTCCTATTTTGATCAATGAAGTTTGAATGGTTGTTATTTATTGCATCTTTTCCTATGTACCTATTTGATGATAACAAAAAGGGGGAGAAGTAAAGAAAGAGTAAATAGGGGAGAAGTAAAGATAAAAGTAAATAGAGTAACAAAAAGGGGGAGAAGTAAAGAAAGAAAGTAAAATAATTTGTAAAACAAATTGAAAATCATATAGGAAAGCATATACATCCAAGGGGGAGCAATTTGCAACAATGAAAATGTTCAACTCAACAATTTATATCAAATTTCAGAATTTGGCACACATAAATTCAGAATTTGGCACGCACCTTTCACACCTCGATACATAACCTGAAACTCATGTTTTATCTCAAATTTTTAGAGTTTCATCTTTAATGAATTATAAATGAAAGGAGGAGTAACACAAAAAGTCAAATTGGCAACATTTAAATGAAATAGGGGGAGACTTCACTCCTATATATGAAAAGCTGAAATTCAGCAAGTTAAACCCTTTCAAAAACTGAATTTAAGATAAGTATCAATTGGCTCATACTCTTTATTTTGTAATCATCAAAAAGGGGGAGATTGAGGATGATAGTGTTATTTTGATGATTAACAAGCAATTATCTAGAGTATGTTATAAGTTAAATCGATACTTCATTTATAAGTTTATTACTCTCAGTACATTTTGAATAAACTGATATAGATACATTTCATTGTTCATTTGAATGAATCTAACCTTGAGATGCAGCAAAGTGTGGATTGAGTCGACCCAAAGGATGATTGGGTCGACCCCGGCACATCAAGAAAACATTTGGCACACTTCTGCAAAAATGGCAAAGATGAACAGTGAGTTGGGTCGACCCAAGGAAAGCATGAGTCGACCCAAGGATCAAGATCCTCAAAACAAGACAGAAAAATGGTTCTCTGGATTTACTGAGAGGGTCGACCCAAGAAGTAGTTGAGTCGACCCAAGCTTGAGTCGACCCAAACCCTGAGAGGGTCGACCCAAAGGCAAGACAGAAAAGAAGACAGAAAAGGTTCTCTGGAAATCCTGTTAGGGTCGACCCAAGATGAAGTTGAGTCGACCCAAGCTTGAGTCGACCCAAAGAAAGGTTGAGTCGACCCAAGTGAAGAAAGGCTGAAATTCAAGGTTCTGAATTTTCTGAGAGGGCCGACCCAAGAAAAAGTTTGAGCTGACCCAAGGTTTGGGTCGACCCAAGAAAAGTTTGGGTCGACCCAAGCACGGGCAGAAGCATAACGGCTAGTTGTGCAGAAGTGCTTTTTGGACTCCCAACGGCTATAAATGGCTAGTTTCTTCAATCCAACGGTCAGGAAGGACTATTTGGAGGTTGGAGAAGTATTTAAGAGGGAGTATTCATCAGAGGAAGCAAGCTTTGGAAAATACATCAAGTGCATTCAAGAGAGAACCCTAGCAAGGCAAGCTTCATCCAAGTGCTTCATTCAAGAATCAAAAGAAAGTGGTTGAGCAGATTCAAAGAGTCATCAAGAGCTCCATCCATCCTTGAAGAGTGAAGCATCCTTGACAAAGAAGAGAGAAGTCACATCAAGCGATAAATATTCTCTAAACTCTTCTTTATAGATTATATTGTTATATTTGCTCATCTAGGAGTTTAAATCTTCTTCCTTTGTTTATTAAACTACTTGTAAAGGTTGTTTGGTTAGCCCGCAAAACCAACGGAATAGGTTGATTGGTGAACTCGGAAAACCAATTGTAAAGGTTCGTTGGTGAGCCCGTAAAACCAACGTAGGTTGTTGGTAAGCCCGTAAAACCAACGTAGGTTGTTGGTAAACCCGTAAAACCAATTGTATAGGTTCGTTGGTGAGCCCGTAAAACCAACATAGGTTTTTGGTGAACCTAAAAAACCAAAGTGTAAAGGTTTTTGGATTGTGAGCCCGGAAAACAATCCAACTGTAATCCGCGGGATTATAGTGAATTCCCAAGGGGTCGCTT
Source organism: Phoenix dactylifera (assembly GCF_009389715.1). Lineage (NCBI taxonomy): Eukaryota > Viridiplantae > Streptophyta > Magnoliopsida > Arecales > Arecaceae > Phoenix > Phoenix dactylifera. Next base: position 22,861 of record NW_024069620.1, read on the forward strand.
GGGGAGTGGACGTAGGTGCTAAGGAGAGCACCGAACCACTATACTTCTTGTTGTTTGCATTGTGATTTGTTTAAGTTCACTAACTCATCATTTAACACAAGTAAGATAGTTAAAATTAAAAGAAACCAATTCACCCCCCCTCTTGGCTTGTCACCTTGGGCAACAGATCTCTTACCTTTAGAAGGGGATTCCTTCAAGGATGCTTTGCAGCCGCACAAGTGTCCGGCCTCGATGACTCGTCCACGCAAAGCTCCGGAATGATCAGCTTTCCGGGGAGTGCTAGCTCGCAGGGAGGCAGAAGGTTGGCTGAAAAGGAGAAGGAAGAAGATGGACCTTCACAGCTCAAGAACTCCTTCTTGGGCTTTCACCTTCAGAACTACTCTCTCCTCTCACTCTCTTTCTCTGGTGCTCTTGATCTTAAGAAGAAGGAAGAGGGGTGGCCTATTTATAGGCCAAGAAGAAGGTGTGGTGTCCCTATGAGGTGTCCTGTGACGTGTCCTGCCAGGACACATGTCACACATGCAAGAAAAAGAGGTGTCCTGCTCCGCCACGTGTCACGCATGCAAAGGGGTGAGGTGGCCTGGAGGGCGATGTCATGGATGACCTCATGAGGCAGATGAGGTCATGGATGACATCAGGAGGAGTGTGAGGTGTCCAGGCCCGCCACATGTCACACATGCAAGCAAAAGAGGTGTTCTGCTCCGCCACGTGTCACGCATGCAGCAAAAGAGGTGTCCTGCTCCACCACGTGTCACGCATGCAAAGGGGTGAGGTGGCCTGGAGGGCGATCAGGATGTGGGTCCCACATACAGTATGTGGGTCCCACCTAAGCAGGACATGGGTCCCACATACAGTATGTGGGTCCCACCTAGGCAGGACGTGGGTCCCACCTAGGCAGGACGTGGGTCCCACATAGGGAAGAAAGTCCTAGGCATACTAGGATCATAATTGATTTTAATCCAATTTGACTCAAGCCAAATCTGATTTGGTTGGGGGCAAATTAGACATTTTCACCAAAGCAATTTTGGTGTCAATTACGATTTTACCAATTTTAAATCATATTTGAATTTGGTCAAGCCCAATCTCTATTACTCAATCAAATTGAGTCTAATTAGTGATCCAATCACCAATTAACTTCTCCAAGCAACAATTGCTTAGGGCAATCAGTCAATCACATTGACTATTTTACCTCTAGACGATTCTTAATCGTCAATCAGCCATTTGATCAATCCAGAAACTTCTAAGCGTGTGACCTCACAGGTTCGAACCTAAGCCAGTAGTACAAGAACACTTCCTGCACTAATCGAAGTAACCATCTAGCAATGGAACCCGACGACCGGATAGGCCGAATAGATGCAAAGCAACATTGTAGAACCTATGGACTATGGTTACCGCATAATTCATCCTCTTGACCAGAAAATGCCCAAGATGGGTTCAGAGTCTGTCTACCCTGAAACGATCCATCCGAAAATATGTTTCAATTCAATAAGTCAAGTGATAGTGATTTGACTTTTTCTGTCCAGGGTACTACTTAATTAAAAACACAAGGCATTCATCCTTATTTCTAAGGGAGGTCAATCCCATCTTGATCTGCAACTGACTACCACAAGTACTTGACGGGACCCAGAAATCTTCCGTCGCTGGAATAGAAATTCAGGTAGTCCGGCACCAAAGTACAGTGAGTTGCTTGCAAGCCACCGGTTGCAATCTTAGGTCTAAAGGATACATATACCCATATCCACTCGGAACAACTCTTGACAAGAGAGAGTCCGTCAATTGGTCACGTTCAGTGAACGTACACTACCATTTACCTGTATACCATACTAGTATCTCTATACTCTTTGGTTTGGAAGACAACCAACAAATATGATACACAATGACCTACGCCCGATAATACTATCGTCTTGTTAATAGTATATCATACGGTCATGAACATTTAAGGACCTGTGTGATAAAATCATATTTCATTACACAAAGCAGTCCTAAGGACTTCATCACATCGGAGTTTGTGAAGATGTTCTGGTGATGAATAAATACCATGTTATTTATAATTGATTCAAATACATTTACAATCAACAATTGATTGGATTTAGGACACAATTCCCAACAGCATCTCCTTCCACCACGTTGGTGATGAGCTTGTGCACCTCAGCAAGCTCGTTCACTTCAATTACTTCAGTCGTCGTCGTTGCCTCGGTGACTCCATATAGAAGGGGACGAAGGTCGCTGAAATTGACCTTGGGGCAGAGTCGCTGCGCTTGATCGCGGCAGTTCTCGAAGACGGAAGTCAAGTCGTCACTTCGATTAAGGGCAATACATTTATCATAGGCAATGTTGCCGCTGAATTCAGACCGATGTGAGAGTGCAACTCGGACGACAATGAGCTCAGCTGGAGGCGGGCTGAGCAAGCCGAGGTGAAGGCCAAGTCAGCTAAGGATGAGATCAGGTCAATAAAAGCTCATGCCTCAGCCACACAGGCCCAAGTAGAAATGAAGGAGGTCAAACCATGCATAGCTAGGGATGTCCTCGAAGCCGCCAATTCGAAGGCAATGGAGCTTTCTGTGTGTAATAACCCCAAAATATTTTTTTTATATAAAAAAGGGATAGAATAGTCCTTTAAAATTGATATAAGGGTAAAATTAGAAGGAATCAAAAGTTAATGGCATAACGGTAGATATGTTGAAGTGTTAGGGGCAAAATGGGAAATTAATAATATTAAAAAAATGGTGAATAGTATTTTGATGTGACTTAATTGGGAGGGTTGTGCTGTCGGTGGAAGGAAACCGAGAGAGAGTCATAGAGGGAGTCTCAGACGGACAGAGAGGAAGAAAAAGAAGGAGAGGAAAGGAAAGGAAGAAAGGAAGAGGAAAGAAAAGGAAGAAAGGAAGAGGAAGGAGATCCCGGTTGCGCTGCCAGCTGAAGGAAAAAGTGTAGATCTCCTTCCCCTCTACGCAAGGACCTCGATTTTCAAAAAAAAAAGATAAATATCCGTCCCTATCTAGTCTTTTGATGATATTAGGCTATACAAAGGGTGGATATAGCCTAGAGGGGTCGGATAAGGGTTGTAGAGGCGGTTAAAAGAGGAAGAATCGGATTTTGACAAATTTTTCCGGCACTACGGAAAAATTGTATCGAAGTCCCAACTTCGGCGAATTATTTAGGGGGTCAAACGACCTCCGATAGCAATGCATGTTACCTCTTTAGAATTCCCTATGAGTGTAGAATGTTAGGTAAAAATTTCATCAAATCTGGAGTTTGGAAAGTGGATCAAACCCGGGATGAAGTAACCGGCTGTCGGTCCGGATTACTGTTCATCCGGGTGGGAAAATAAGAAATTTTATGCCAAAATAGGGTATTAAGCCTAGATTAGGCTAAGGGAGATCTTGTACTCATGCAAGGGAGTCCCTAATACACATAAATGGTGAGTTAATTAATAGAAAAAGAAAAAAAGGAAAGAAAAGAAAAGAATTAGGGAACGGGGGAGTTGAATCAATTAAAGTCCCCTATATTATAATTGGCACGTAGATTATAGCCCTTGATACAAAACTAAATATATTGTAAATGCATGTATCAGTTGGGCAAGAAGCTAGGAAACAAGAGGAAGAAGTTCTCCACTGCCAGCTGTAGATTTTTGGAGGCGTATCAGAGCTGTACCAGATTGACAGGTGAGTGGGAGTCATGTACTTTGCACCATGAGCATCCTTAATTCATTTTCATGAATACCGCCAAGTGTGAATTGATTCCACTTGTGCATATTGATTGATATTGTAGTAGATTCCTCTATAATTTTGTTTCTCCATACTTGATTATCTTGTGCACGCATTTGAGGGAATATTGAGAGGAATTACGAGGGGTTGATGAGTAACCAAATTGATTCCGAATTGTGAAATAACTTCTTTTGTAAATTGATTTCATTTCCTCTATTTCAAAGACTTGTGAGTGGTAGCTTTGATTATACTCCTTTATGAGTAATTAAATTGGATCTGAATTGTGAAATGACTTCTTTTGTAAATTGATTTTATTTTCTCTATTTCAAAGACTTGTAGAGCCCTTCTCATGGTATATTGAGTTGCATTGTACTCCCGTGATTCCTCACTCCCAACCCTGATGTTAGTTATAATTGGGTCGTGGCCGAGTGAGTGGTAGTCTTGATTATGCTCCTTTTTAGTAGAGTATTGGGAGGGTGCATTATGACATTTATGCATGGCTTGGCAGTATCTACAGGACACCTATAGTCGATGGGGTTGAACATCGGCCTTTGTGCACATAGTAGCCTTCTGGGTGGGCGGAGCCCAGTCCCTTCCTAGGGGGGACACGGCCCTAGGCGTAGGATCGGCCGGTCCTACGACTTATATTCTGCTTGCTGCCGGGCATAGTAAGACCCCGCGAGGTGCAGTATGGCTTTCCGCGGATGTAGAATTCCCGCGAGGTGCCGTTTAGTATATAGATGTGAGATGGATTTCTGTTCTGGATACTGGCCAGCATTTACATGATTAGTGTGGTGTCTTATCCTGCATATGCATGTGACAGTAGGGAGTTGTTGCTGGTTCGCCTGGGGCGTAAAACCCACCTTCCGACAGCTGTCTAGCATTTCCATTATCGATATGGTGTATTATCCTGCATATGCATGTGACAGTAAGGAGTTGTTGCTGGTTCGCCTGGGGCGTAAAACCCATCTCCCGACAGCTGTCTAGTGATGATTTCAGCATATTGACACCTGATTTGTATGTTCCAGCATTATGATCTGTTGAGCATATTCATGAGTAGCATATATGTTTACTTGATTATTCCATATATGCTTCAGATGAGTTGATATTGATTGTGGTGATATTGATGATTTACTCTATATTCTCTATGTTGAGTTCATGTTCATGTTGTTATTGATCTTGAGATTTCATCTCGAGCCATGATTATATTCTGTCTCATGTGCATAGTACTCTCTACTCCACTCACTGAGTATTCATATACTCACTCCCCAGTTTGGTGTTTTTGATTGCAGGGCAGGTATTGTATAGAGAGGAGCAGGGTTAGAGATTGTCTGCTTGCTGTGCCGCTCCATAGTATAGTATAGTATAATCTAGATAGAGGTTTATACCTTTTGGTGTAGTATAAACCTTCTGTTGTATATAGTGTATAGTTATAGTCATAGATCCTGTTGTGGATATGGGTTTGACCATGGATGGAATGGGAACCAGATTTTTATACAGATGAGTTATATGCCTGAGATGATGTATTGATATATATTGTCCAGGTTCATTAGGTGACAGGTTATGTGATTGCTGCTCTGAAAGGTAGTGCTTTTGAATGTAATGAGATAATCCTGACAGGTCACCATAGGAAAGGTGATCATTTTGTGCATGCATCATGCCAAAATTTCTCAGAATTTATTGATGATTGATAGGTAGTAGGGTTCTACGTGGTGGCTGGTGGCCTTATGCCTACCCGCACCCTAGGACCGTCGCGGCGGCCCGCCGGGAACGGGGCGGGGGCCGTGACAAAGCTTGGTATCAGAGCAAAGGTTAAAGAAGAGTCCTGTCAGAGTAATAGGGTGAGTTAGGATTAAGTATAGGATTATACTATGGAGCATAGAATTTTTCTGTATATTAATTTATGAGTCATTTATAATTCAGTAAAATATATTATGACTCAGTGTGTAACGACCGCCCTTTCTTTTTGACTCTTTTAGAGACATATAAAGAATACCTCCAAGGAGAGGACTTGCTCGTCCTGGAAGGAGGATGGAGCCAGATATAGCATTGGATGCGGGTTCTGCACATGTCGAGCCCCAAAGAGAAAAATCTCCTCCTGCTGATAGACGGAGGGTTAATGATCAAGGAGAGGTAGGAAGTAGAGATACATTGATGGAACAGTTACTGGCGGAGAATCAGGCTCTGAGAGAGCAGATTGCTCGGGGGAAACCTCCTGCCCCGTCAGTAGTATCCATCTCACCTCCTGTACCTGTGCCAAGAAGTTTGGCCAGGCGGGCTCTAGATGATGAGGGGATTACTGTACAGGAATTTCTGAGGCTCGGAACCCCGGAGTTTAAGGGGAAAGAAGGTGAAGATCCTCAAAGATTCCTGGAGGAGACTGAAAAGATGATACGGAGACTGCCCTGTTCTGATGCAAGGGCAATAGAACTTGTAGGGCTCATAATGAAAGAAGATGCCTGGGGCTGGTACCAGAGGCATATGGAGGACAGATTGTACAGTAGGAATCCTCCAACCTGGGAAGAGTTCAGGCAAGCAGTGATGGATGAGTTCTTGTCTCCGGCTGAGAGGCAGAATCGGGCTCTTCAGTTTGAGAGGCTGAAGCAGATGCCCGGAATGAGCGTATCTGAGTACGCTCGTGAGTTCACTAGATTGGGGAAGTATGCTCCTTACATCATCCCCACTGAAGCTGCCAGGATAGAAAGATTCAGACGGGGTCTAATTTCCCCGTTGTATAATGCAGTACTGGCAGTAGAGGTCCCCACCTTGTCTAGGCTGATTGATAAAGCAAAACAGTGGGAGACCAGAAACAAAGAGGAAAGAGCTGAAAGAGAACAGAGAAAAATGAGTGTGGGGAAGGAGCAAAGCAGTAGAGGTAGATCTGAGGGAGTAGATCTCTCGGAGGGCCCGACGGAGCAGTCTGTACGCTCAGCTCCACCTGCCCCACGTAAGAGGAAATGGAGGGGAAGAGGTCAATCACAAGATACTTTTCTACCATCAGTACCTCGTCCTCTAGTCACTAAGGCCAGAACTGAATTCGGGTTCCAATCATGGCCAGTGTGTGGCATATGTGGGAAGCAGCACCCTGGCAGATGCAGAATGGGCCAGGGAGTGTGCTACAGATGTGGACAGCCGGGTCATTTTGCCAGAGAATGCCCGCAGGGTGCCACTCAGCAGTTTGTGCCTTTGGCATCCTACCCTTCTGTGCAGATGGACAGGCCTAGTAGTAGGGAGCCTGTAGGCAGAGGCAGAGGTCAAGCACAAACATCACAGCAGAGTGCTGGACCATCTCAACTGTCAGCTCCAGTAGGCAGAGGGCAAGGAAGGGTGTTCACGGTAAATCCACAGGAGGCACAGGCATCGAATGCAGCTATGACAGGTAATTTACTCTTTTAAATTCGAGGACGAATTTTATATAAGGGGGGGAGGATGTAATAACCCCAAAATATTTTTTTTATATAAAAAAGGGATAGAATAGTCCTTTAAAATTGATATAAGGGTAAAATTGGAAGGAATCAAAAGTTAATGGCATAACGGTAGATATGTTGAAGTGTTAGGGGCAAAATGGAAAATTAATAATATTAAAAAAATGGTGAATAGTATTTTGATGTGACTTAATTGGGAGGGTTGTGCTGTCGGTGGAAGGAAACCGAGAGAGAGTCACAGAGGGAGTCTCAGACGGACAGAGAGGAAGAAAAAGAAGGAGAGGAAAGGAAAGGAAGAAAGGAAGAGGAAAGAAAAGGAAGAAAGGAAGAGGAAGGAGATTCCGGTTGCGCTGCCAGCTGAAGGAAAAAGTGTAGATCTCCTTCCCCTCTACGCAAGGACCTCGATTTTCAAAAAGAAAAAGGTAAATATCCGTTCCTATCTAGTCTTTTGATGATATTAGGCTATACAAAGGGTGGATATAGTCTAGAGGGGTCGGATAAGGATTGTAGAGGCGGTTAAAAGAGGAAGAATCGGATTTTGACAAATTTTTCCGGCACTACGGAAAAACTGTGTCGAAGTCCCAACATCGGCAAATTATTTAGGGGGTCAAACGACCTCCGATAGCAATGCATGTTACTCTTTAGAATCCCCTATGAGTGTAGAATGTTAGGTAAAAATTTCATCAGATCTGGAGTTTGGAAAGTGGATCAAACCCGGGATGAAGTAACCGGCTGTCGGTCCGGATTACTGTTTATCCGGGTGGGAAAATAAGAAATTTTATGCCAAAATAGGGTATTAAGCCTAGATTAGGCTAAGGGAGATCTTGTACTCATGCAAGGGAGTCCCTAATACACATAAATGGTGAGTTAATTAATAGAAAAAGAAAAAAAGGAAAGAAAAGAAAATAATTAGGGAACGGGGGAGTTGAATCAATTAAAGTCTCCTATATTATAATTGGCACGTAGATTATAGCCCTTGATACAAAACTAAATATATTGTAAATGCATGTATCAGTTGGGCAAGAAGCTAGGGAACAAGAGGAAGAAGTTTCCCACTGCCAGCTGTAGATTTTTGGAGGCGTATCAGGGCTGTACCAGATTAACAGATGAGTGGGAGTCATGTACTTTGCACCATGAGCATCCTTAATTCATTTTCATGAATACCGCCAAGTGTGAATTGATTCCACTTGTGCATATTGATTGATATTGTAGTAGATTCCTCTATAATTTTGTTTCTCCATACTTGATTATCTTGTGCACGCATTTGAGGGAACATTGAGAGAAATTACGAGGGGTTGATGAGTAACCAAATTGATTCCGAATTGTGAAATAACTTCTTTTGTAAATTGATTTCATTTCCTCTATTTCAAAGACTTGTGAGTGGTAGCTTTGATTATACTCCTTTATGAGTAATTAAATTGGATCTGAATTGTGAAATGACTTCTTTTATAAATTGATTTCATTTCCTCTATTTCAAAGACTTGTAGAGCCCTTCTCATGGTATATTAAGTTGCATTGTACTTCCGTGATTCCTCACTCCCAACCCTGATGTTAGTTATAATTGGGTCGTGGCCGAGTGAGTGGTAGTCTTGATTATGCTCCTTTTTAGTAGAGTATTGGGAGGGTGCATTATGGCATTTATGCATGGCTTGGCAGTATCTGCAGGACACCTATAGTCGATGGGGTTGAACATCGGCCTTTGTGCACATAGTAGCCTTCTGGGTGGGTGGAGCCCAGTCCCTTCCTAGGGGGGACACGGCCCTAGGCGTAGGATCGGCCGGTCCTACGACTTATATTCTGCTTGCCGCCGGGCATAGTAAGACCCCGCGAGGTGCAGTACGGCTTTCCGCGGATGTAGAATTCCCACGAGGTGCCGTTTAGTATATAGATATGAGATGGATTTCTATTCTGGATACTGGCCAGCATTTACATGATTAGTGTGGTGTCTTATCCTGCATATGCATGTGACAGTAGGGAGTTGTTGCTGGTTCGCCTGGGGCGTAAAACCCACCTTCCGACAGCTGTCTAGCATTTCCATTATCGATATGGTGTATTATCCTGCATATGCATGTGACAGTAAGGAGTTGTTGCTGGTTCGCCTGGGGCGTAAAACCCACCTCCCGACAGCTGTCTAGTGATGATTTCAGCATATTGACACCTGATTTGTATGTTCCAGCATTATGATCTGTTGAGCATATTCATGAGTAGCATATATGTTTACTTGATTATTCCATATATGCTTCAGATGAGTTGATATTGATTGTGGTGATATTGATGATTTACTTTATATTCTCTATGTTGAGTTCATGTTCATGTTGTTATTGATCTTGAGATTTCATCTCGAGCCATGATTATATTCTGTCTCATGTGCATAGTACTCTCTACTCCACTCACTGAGTATTCATATACTCACTCCCCAGTTTGGTGTTTTTGATTGCAGGGCAGGTATTGTATAGAGAGGAGCAGGGTTAGAGATTGTCTGCTTGCTGTGCCGCTCCATAGTATAGTATAGTATAATCTAGATAGAGGTTTATACCTTTTGGTGTAGTATAAACCTTCTGTTGTATATAGTGTATAGTTATAGTCATAGATCCTGTTGTGGATATGGGTTTGACCATGGATGGAATGGGAACCAGATTTTTATACAGATGAGTTATATGCCTGAGATGACGTATTGATATATATTGTCCAGGTTCATTATGTGACAGGTTATGTGATTGCTGCTCTGACAGGTAGTGCTGTTGTATGTAATGAGATAATCCTGACAGGTCACCATAGGAAAGGTGATCATTTTGTGCATGCATCATGCCAAAATTTCTCAGAATTTATTGATGATTGATAGGTAGTAGGGTTCTACGTGGTGGCTGGTGGCCTTATGCCTACCCGCACCCTAGGACCGTCGCGGCGGCCCGCCGGGAACAGGGTGGGGGTCGTGACACTGTGAGTCTAGCCAAGTCAAGCAGAGGGCCAACAAGGCCGAGTGGGGGGCTACCGAGGCTAGGGAGCAAGTTCTTTGTGCCAAGGCGAATGTCATGGAGGCGGTCAAGAAGTATCGTGCCTCTGAGGAGTTCAATGAGGAGGCCTTGGAGAATGCAACTAATGCTTTTAGGAAGGGCTTTGAAGAATGTCAAGCTCAGGCTCAGAGGCCCTTCTTGCAGATGGACTTCTCCAGTCTTGATGACAATGACGATGGTACAACATCAGTGAACGTGGGGGCAGTGGAGGCAACAACCCTATTGACGGCCAAGGTGGCAACGTCGGCCATAATGAAGGTGGCGACGTCGGCCATGGTAAAGGTGCTAATAGGGACAAGGGCAAAGAATGAGGTCTTTCGCCATGCCATTTTTGCTTCTTTGCTTGGATTAGCCAAGCTCAATGTACTTTTTATTTGTTCGGCCTTTGCTGAGGTCAGTGTAAAGATTCATAGCGTTAATGAAAATGAAGAATTTCCAAAGTTTCTAGCTTTTGGTTTTGTCCTTGTTATTTATTTCCTATTTAAATCCAGGTTGTTGCGACTTGCTTCTTTTGGCTCAATTCCTGCCAAGATTATTGTATGTACTAGAAAAAAATGAAAGTAAAGAAATTTTTTGAAGTACCTGATTTTGGTCTGTACTTGCATTTGACCACTTCTCGATTTGAGCTTGGGTCGTCGCATCGAGCTCTTCTCTTCGAGGGGTTTCGGCCTATCTTGGACTCCTCAATCGATCTTCCTAAAGAAATTCTGAGTGAGCTCGGCTGAAGGAGGTCCTAAGTCAGCCCGGCGTGTCTGCTTTCATCTCTGAACTATAGTCCCAGAGGCATCTTTGGATTAAGATCTAGGAAGGATTCTGAGTGGGGTCAGTCTTCTACTCGGGCTGTTTTCAACTTAGGGAAGTCGGTTGGCACACTAAGCTTTTGGCGGGGGCCGGTCTTCTGCTTGGGCCATTTACGACATGAAGAGGTAGAGTGGCACGCTAACCCTTCAGCGCAAGGGCCAATCTTCTGCTTGAGCTATTTATGATCTCAAGAGGTCGAGTGGCATGCCAAGCCTTCGGCGTAAGGGTTGTCCTTCTACTTTGGCCATTAACGGCCTGAAGAGGTCGAGTGGCATGCCAAGCCTTTGGTGTGAGGGCCGACCTTCTACTTCGGCCATTTACGACCTGAAGAGATCGAGTGCATGCCAAGCCTTTGGCGCGAGGACCGATCTTTTGTTAGGGCTATTTACAACCTGAGGAGGTCGAGTGGCATACCAAGCCTTTGGTGTGGGGGCTAGCCTTCTGCTTGGATCATTTACGATCTGAAGAGATCGAGTGGCATGCCAAGCCTTCGGCATGGGGGCCGGTCTTCTGCTTAGGCTATTTACGATCTGAAGAGGTCGAGTAGAATGCCAAGCCTTTGGCACGGAGGCCAGTCTTCTGCTTGGGCCATTTACAATGTAAAAACTTCGAGTGGCATGCCAAGCCTTCGGTGTGGGGATCGACCTTTTGATTGGGCCATTTACAACCTTAGGTCGAGTGGCATGCCAAGCCTTCAATGTGGGGTTCGGTCTTCTGTTTGGGCTATTTACAACTTAAAGAGGTCGAGTGGCATGCCAAGCCTTCAGCGTAGGGTCTAGCCTTCTAGTTGGGCCATTTACGACCTGAAGAGGTCAAGTGGCATGCCAAGCCTTCAGTGCGGGGGCTGGTCTTCTGCTTGGGCTATTTACAATGTGAAGAAGTTGAGTGGCACGTCAAGCCTTCAGCATAGGAGCCGTTCTTCTACTTGGGCTATTTACGACCTGAAGAAGTCGAGTGGGAAGCCAAGCCTTCAATGTGGGTGCTGGCCTTCTACTTGGGCCATTTATGATCTAAAAGGATCAAGTAGCATGCCCAGCCTTTGGCGCGAGGGCCATTCTTCTGCTTGGGCCAGTTACAATCTGAAGAGGTCGAGTGCCATGCCAATCTCTCGGCATGAGAGCCGATCTTCTGCTTGAGCCATTTACGACCTGAAGAGTCAAGTAAAATGCCAAGCCTTCGGCGTTGAGGCCGGCCTTCTACATAGGCCATTTACGATCCAAAGAGGTCGAGTGGCATGCCAAGCCTTCAGCACGGAGGGCTAGTCTTCTACTTAGGCCATTTACAATCTGAAGAGGTCGAGTGGCATGCCAAGCCTTCGGCACGGGGGCCAAACTTGAGGAGGCCCCAGGCATCCCTGGGTGTCTCTTTTGTCGGGGCCGAGGTGTCCTCAGGGTGACCCAAGCCAAACACGTTTGTCCCAGTCGTTCGATCTAAAAATAAAAATACAACAAGAAATTTTTTTATTAGAGACAAGTTTGGGCTACAATGAACCTCACTGATAATAGTTGCGAGGGTTGCCAGAGTTCCAAGCCCATGAGATTGGAGTGCCATTGAGGTACCCCAATCCGCACACCAAATATCTCCAATCGTTGGATCCCAGGCTCCTTTGAAGATTGAGTCTGGTGATGAGCCCCTCATACTTAATTTCATTGT
>NW_024069621.1:0-10000 GCF_009389715.1 Phoenix dactylifera
TTCGAACACTAAGCCGGTAGTACATGGACTACTCCATGCACTAATCGAGGTGACCATCTAGCAATGATACCCGACGTCCGGATAGGTCGAATATGCAAAGCAACATTCAAGAACCTAGACGTATGGTTGTTGCATAATTCATCCCTATGACCATCGATGCTCAAGATGACCTGAGAGTGGACTGTCGAACTCTGGGTCCGGTCATCCATAGTGTATTTCAATTAATCAAATCAAGTGACCATCACTTGGTTTACCCTGGCCAAGGTTTTACTGAATTGAAATACAGCGAGACATCAACTCCTATAATCTGGAGCGGTCAATCCCATCTTGACTCGTACACAGACTTCGCGAGTACTTGACTGCACCCAGCATCCTTTCGATCCCTGAATTAGAAATTCAGGTCATCCAGTGCCTAAGTACAGTGAGTTGCTTGCAAGTCACCGTGACAGTCTCAGGTCTAAGGGGTACTTATGCCCATACGCTTTGCGAGCTAACTCCCGACAGTAGAGTGCTACGCAGGTGAGTCACTGTTCAGTGATGATGTACTCTACATCTCACCTGTATGCCATACAGTGTCTCCACACTTCTTGGTTTAAGAGGACAACCAACTAAATGACACACAACGACCTATACTTGACATAGCTATTGTCCAATTGACAGCTCATCATTTGGTCGCGAACTGGTTTAAGGACTAAATGATAAAACCTCTTTTATCCACTAAATTAGTCCTAAGGACTTCATCACAATACACAGGAGTTCAATTTGAAGATGTAACACTTGTGATGAATAAAAAATTGCCAGAATAAATTTTTATTCATTTTAATAAAATATATACATAATCCAATTTCTTACAATTAAAAATTGGCTTTGGGACACAATTCCCAACATTACTTTCAGAAGATAACAGAAGATTAACTAAAGAAGTTGACAGATTAAAACCTGTTGTTGAAAGATTTACCCTCAGCTCTGAAAAATTGAACCTAATGATAAATAATCAAAGAGCTGAATTTGATAAAGTTACATTAGGATATCAACCTTGGTACACCCAAAAACCTTTTAAGAATATGTTTGTTAAAACAGTTTTTAATTACTCTAAAACAGATTCTTATAAACAAAAGCTAAGTAAAATCTCTTCTGTTGTTCCTAAATCTATACATTACAAATTTGATGAACCAAAAAGGGAGAAACAGAAAATTAAAAGTTTTCCTACTACTCATGTTCGATCTAAGTGTGTTAAATTCAACAAGAGGATACAGAAATACATCCCTTGTAATCCTAAAATCTGTAAATTCATGGACAAAATAGCTATTAAGAGAATATGGGTTCCAAAAGGAACAATTATAGCTAACCTACAAGGACCCAAAAGAGCTTGGGTTCCTAAGTTGAAAATATGATTATTCTTTCAGCAAGCATGTCTAGCTATCCAAGGTTCTAATGAAAGATGTTATCTAAACAATGGGTGCTCTAGACATGTGTTAAAGAATTGAATTTAAAATGTAATTAAAAAGAATGATTTAAATGAAAGAAAGAATGAAATAAGTAATTCTTACATCTTCTCGTATTGAAATTACTTTATTAGTTGATTAAAACATAACTTGAAAGTGTTAATCATTTTTGTGATATAAGTGATATTGTTTTTTGGGTATGAAAAGAAAATATATTCAAATCACTTCATTTTTTTGTATGCTCCACTCACTATTGGATAAGTTGCTAAATGATTAATTAATTCATTAAAAATAACTCTATGAATCCTCTATATGCTTGATTAAGAATTTTTATCCATGGCATTATTTTTATTGATCATCAATATGATAATGGATACTTGGTATGTTTTTGAATATATGCACTATGAATACCAAGATTAAAGAAACCATCTTTAGCATACAAAATCAACTCATGCTAGTATGTACTTAATCTCAATAGACCTTGCCATTGGCTTACTTAAATTATCTTCTTAAAGGTCAAAGTTTTGCTATGCATGCTAACTAAGGAAACAACCAAAAATCATTTCTAAATCTAAAGATGTTGTTTCCATCTCTAAGTTTTCAAAAGCTTACATTGGATTTGTTCTTGGCAAATAAAACTGAAGTATTTTTCTGTATTTGCTAAATCTTGTAAAAGTGTTTCAAATGAAAAAGGTTTCCAAACTGTGAAGATAAAGAGTATCATGGCACAGTGTTGAAAACCAAAATCCTGATAAAAGTTATACAGAAAATAATATTAAATTCGATTATTTCAGCACCAAGAACACTATAAGTAAAATAGGATTAATAGAATCTTTGAAGAATTGAAAAAGGCAATGTTGTATGATAGTCATCTACTTAAATGATTTTTAAAAGCTATCATCAATACTTGTCATACATATGACTTCTATTAGATCTATTTTTGATGAAAACTTCTTTTGATCTTCTGAAAAATAGAAAATGAACTATTGCGTATCTCTCATATTTTTCAGTCGTACATGTTATGCTTGATATGTTCTCTAGAAAAGTAATGCCAAATCTGATAAAGATACTTCTATCCTTGGATATCATTCATCAAGCAATGCATATAGAACATTCAATGAAAAGATTCAAGTTGTAGAAATATTAATTCATTCTATTCCTTATGAGACTAATGATTTATTATGAAGATACTAAAATTAAATTATATATGTATACCGTTAATCTTTTACATATAACAATCTGAAAACTTGTTAATAATTAGAATCAAAATTGGATTTTTCAGATATGCACTTAATGAAGAAAAATTGATGACTACTAAAAGACTAAATCAAGAAAAGAGGAAATAGATCTTGATAAAGATTCTTGCATGATTAGAAGTAAAGATCATCATTATCATGTGCTTGCTTCATGAGCTTTATATTTTGTCAAATGAATGTGTAGAATTCACTCCTATGTGGTTACTTCATTAAAAAGGAGATCTATGAAAAATAACCACCATATTTGAAAACACTCATTACAAATATGTTAAAGCAATATATAATGTGGAACAAGCATCAACAGCATGATACAAAAGCTTAAGCAACCTTTCTGATAGAAAGTAATAGTGATAAATCTTTGCATCAAAAAGAAGAATTTGTGATATCTTACTTGCTCATAGTTTACATTGATGACATCATTTTTGGTTCTACTAATAAAGAGTTATATGAAGACTTTACTTAGCTCATGCAAGGAGAGTTTGAAATACGTATGATGAATGAATTAACATCTTCTCTCAAACTCCAAATTAAGACAAACAGGAAAGGGGATCTTCATTGACCAACGTTAGTCCACAAGAAAACTCCTATAGAAGATTGGCATGAAGAAGGTATATCTATGACCCCATCTTGTAGAATTTGAAAAGAATGAGCAAAGTAGATCTATTGTTTTAAAGCTGTATTGAAGCATGATAGAATAATTATTTTATCATACAGCTAGTAGACCTGAATGTATGCTTATTATGTGACCTTATGCAAGACTTGAATCCAACTTTAAAGAAACAACCGTTTAAGATAAGCTGATTAGAACCTAGCTAACATATCTTTTTGATAATTATCTTAAGCAAATAGAATCTAAACTAAATTGATTTTGGAAATAAGAAATTGATTTGACCTTGATAAATCTTTCCATTGCCTCACATGCTTGTCCTTGAACTATCTTGGTTAATGAAATTATTTTTTTAGTTCAAGTGATATGTACTTGCTTATATTTAGGCAATCTCTTGAGTAAAGTGAATCAATATTTAACTATTATCTTATCTTAAATTGAGTCATCTAGTTAGAAATATGTTGGATGAATGGGTTGTATCTTAAAGAAACTAAAGACTTTCTTTCAAGAAAGAAAAGGAGTTTGGTAATAATGCAGAATCCTTGAGCAAGAAAATGAGTGATTTCAGCTTGAAGGACACCTCCACATAAGATACAATAAACATTCACATGCAAACAAGAGAGAGGATCTTCTTCAGCCAAAAGTTCACACATAAGAAATCTAGTTTGGCTTGAAGAACATATAATGAATAAGTAAGTCTAGATATCTCTCTCATGAATTAGCTGAGCAAAGTCAATAACTTTAAATCTTATTATGACATGATTAAAATCATTAATTGTTAATCTTTTGATATCATGTCTCTATATATTGATTGACTTATGCTCTTAGAAATTGTTTCATGGTTTGCACAAACTAAAATATATCTTTGACTATATCATAACCATGAAATACACAAGTATATGCTTAAAATTTTGATGTAAAATAACTTGTGAGAAGTTATGAATCCATGAGCATAATGAAAATGTTGTTTGCATGATATACATCTATATGATACATAAGATTATTTCTTTATTCTGCTCTTTCATGTAAATTACTTGGGAATAACAAAAAGAGAGAGAGATAAAGAAAAGAAAGTGGACATTATTCAAGAGATGAAAAATCTAAGCAAGGCAAGTACTCCAATCTTAAGGAAAAGCAAAACAAACATAATATATTCGGCACACTTATGAGACTTGGGTAAGCACTCTTTTGGAAGGGATAAAATCCATAATTAATTACACTTAAACAGGGAGAGTTTGAAGTAAACATTTTAAACTTTCTATATTGCTCATCATAGGGATGGTGCCAATGGGGAGGCTAGTGGTAGTACCCGGCACTATTTGACCCAACTATTCGGTGTAGGGCATATTAGGGACGGCACAAGAGGGAGGCTAGTGGTAGTACCTCGTGCCCCTTCCAACTTCACCGGATAGGGAGCAAATAGAGTATAGAGCATAAGAAAGTAAAAATGAAAGACAAAGTTAATGAAATTATATAAGAAGAATCAAGTCAAATTTATTAATCACTTGAAAACACACTTTAAGGATGAAATCATTGCAAGTTAATACTTAAACAGGGGGAGTTTATTTGAAAAGAATTGATTTTGATCCTTGATATGCTTGTTCTTATTATTTTAATGCATGACTTAATACATAATATATCTTGCATGTGGCATGATGTCTTGAATTATGGGTTCTCAATATTTTGTAATGCTTCATGCTTGGACAATTTGATTGATTGTTTGAAATACTACATAAAATTTTTTGTTTGGTAAGAAAATTCAGATTTGTCATTCACAATCATCGTTAAAATGTGAAAGTTGAAATGAGAATAGAAAGATATCTCTATTTAGGCAAAATGAATTGATCTTGATCTATCTTTCTACTTGCCTAACTTTGATACATAATGTCCTAATACTTATTAAAATATCCTCCATTGTGTATCGAAACTCAATATTAAATATAAAGATTCTGAAAGTGCTCTAATGTTATTGAAATATGTGTTTTCAATCTTAGTGATTTAAGATGAGCTTCAATGTGAAAGATACATATCTCAAATCATGATTTAAAAGCTTCTATTGAAAATCTTTATAAAATTCTGAGGATGATAGTGTTATTTTGATGATTAACAAGTAATTATCTAGAGTATGTTATAAGTTAAATTGATACTTCATTTATAAGTTCATTACTCTCAGTATATTTGTATGATTGATAATAGATACATGCTTTGTTCATTTGAATGAATCTAACCTTGAGAATGCAGCAAAGTGTGGATTGAGTCGACCCAAAGATTGTTTGAGTCGACCCCGGCACATCAAGAAATCATTTGGCACACTCCTGCAAAAATGGCACAGATGAACAGTTGGTTGGGTCGACCCAAGGTAAGCATGAGTCGACCCAAACTTCAAGAACCTCAAACCATGAAGGAAATATGTTCTCTGGATTTACTGAGAGGGTCGACCCAAACAGTGGTTGAGTCGACCCAAGCTTGAGTCGACCCAAACTCTGAGAGGGTCGACCCAAAGGCAAGACAGAAAGACAGACAGAAAATGGTTCTCTGAAATTACTGAGAGGGTCGACCCAAGAAGAAGTTGAGTCGACCCAAGTGAACTTTGAGTCGACCCAAAGAAAGGATGGGTCGACCCAAGTGAAGGAAGGCTGAAATCAAAGTTTCTGTGTTCTCTGAGAGGGTCGACCCAAGGAATGTTTGAGTCGACCCAAGGCAAAGTTGGGTCGACCCAAGGACAGGTTGAGCCGACCCAAACACGGGCTGAAGCATAACGGCTAGTTCTGCAGATGTACTTTTTGGACTCCCAACGGCTATAAACGGCTAGTTTCTTCAATCCAACGGTCAGGAAGGACTATTTGGAGGTTGGAGAAGTATTTAAGAGGGAGTATTCACTAGAGGAAGCAAGCTTTGGGAATATACATCAAGTGCATTCAAGAGAAAATCCTAGCAAGGCAAGCTTCATCCAAGTGCTTCATTCAAGAGTAAAAAGAAAGTGGTTGAGCAGATTTAAAGAGTCATCAAGAGCTCCATCCACCCTTGAAGAGTGAAGCATCCTTGACAAAGAAGAGAGAAGTCACATCAAGCGATAAATATTCTCTAAACTCTTCTTTGTAGATTATATTGTTATATTTGCTCATCTAGGAGTTTAAATCTTCTTTCTTTATTTGTTAAACTATTTGTATAGGTTCGTTGGTGAGCCCGTAAAACCAACAAAGGTTTTTGGTGAATTCGGAAAACCAAAGTGTATAGGTTCGTTGGTGAGCCCGCAAAACCAACAAAGGTTTTTGGTAAACCCGGAAAACCAAAGTTGTATAGGTTCATTGGTGAGCCCGCAAAACCAACAAGGTTTTTGGTGAACCCGGAAAACCAAAGTTGTATAGGTTCGTTGGTGAGCCCGTAAAACCAACAAGGTTTTTGGATTGTGAGCCCGGAAAATAATCCAACTGTAATCCGCGGGATTATAGTGAATTCCCAAGGGGTCGCTTGGGGAGTGGACGTAGGTGCTTAGGAGAGCACCGAACCACTATACTTCTTGTTGTTTGTATTGTGATTTGTTTAATTCCACTAACTCATCATTTAACATAAGTAAGATAGTTAAAAGTTAGAAAAACCAATTCACCCCCCCCCCCTCTTGGCTTGTCACCTTGGGCAACAAATTCAGAATCTGATTTTTAAACTCAATATGATTCCTATATAAAAACTACAGTTTAAGAAAAATAGAATAATTCTGATGCCTTGATTGTTTGACCCGATACGCATCTGAAACATATCATTTCTTATCCTTACAGTGTACCAATATTGGTCCAAATGATGTGTCTTTCGATGATCTTGATTGCAAACAAAAATTTATAAATATATAATTTTATTTTGATATTAAAAAGAGATTTATTGTGTTTCATGTATACATTGCTGAAAAACTGTGATTAAGTAATTGAGTTCTATAAATCTATATACCTCAATGATCATCTATATGTTTTTCTCTCCTACATTCTTCAAGACTTCCATCAGAATATATATAGAGTGAATGATCTTAAAGCTAGAAATATTTCAGCTCACTCAAATGATTCTAAAAGAAAGAAAATGTAAATGCTTTTGAAAGAAACTGAGCTTAAAATGAATCATTTTCTGTTTAATATTTCTATACATTTTCTCTAAGATTAAGAGAAAGCATAACTTGTTCTTGAAGGATTAGAAAGAGTAATTGCCACAAATTTTGAATAATACTAGATTACTCTACATTCTCGATATCATAGAATTTCAGTCTTATTCACGTTTATCATTAAAATCTGAAATTCAACAATAGAAAAGAATGATTAAAGAAGAATGCATCTTTTGAGGGGGAGCTTCAGATATTCAGTATCTTTTTTATGGATTGTTTTTAATGAACCTCCTTATATTGCAAGACTTGCTTTAATTATATAATGAGTTTATACCTTGAGATGAGTTCTATAAAGGTTGTCTTATCTCAAACATTGAGTCTTATGAAAATAAGCTGAAACTTATAGAAAATATATTTGTTTTGAGATTGACAATTTTACTGAACATTATCTTCAAATACTAAACGCTTAAATGAAATGATCAATTGAGGGGGAGAAAGAAAATCTCAGAAGGAGAGATCTTATGGAACTTAATCGCATAAATCTATAACTAAAGGAGAGAGAAAGCATACTAAGTGAAAAGTGATCCTAATGCTCTCCAATATGTATCATCTGAAATTTAAATCTGAAAATCTTTATGATACTCCTTGAGGCTTGTTATTTGGTTAATATATCGTATGCATAAATCATGAACCAAATTGCAATTCAAACAGTTGATCTTAAGAGTCTCTAACTTAATAAAAAGGGGAGAGAATAATGTGTTAAATTTTCTTGAGTATCACTTAGAAAATCTATTTTGAAATTCACTAATGAGTCCTAATTGGCTTGCTCCTTAGAACTTCAATTTTGTGCCAATTCCCATTTTTATGTATCAAATTGTGCTTATTTTCTAAAGAAATAAAAGAAAGTCTTTAAATGAGCTCTAAGATGTATCAAAAATTGCATGTTTTGGTATTTGTGCCCCAATGCTCTTATTATCATAAAAGAACTTTGAAGTCATTAAGAATTAATGATCCAACATGATGATATATTTTTCAAGTATATAAGTTTTGATCTTATACTCTGAAAATTAATTAAATGGCTCTCATATTGATAAAATACTTAATAGTTTGGGCAAAAGGTCTTAAATGAACAAGCTTTCATACTTAGTGAAGAGAGGTTAGATTTCCACTCATATTTTTCCTTGAATATCATTTGTGGTACTTCTTGAATTAACCTAAGGAAGATTCCACCTACACTTGATTAGAAAACTATCTGTGGTATCAAATTAAAAAACCTCTTGAATTCACACTCGATGTGTTCTGCTCTGATCTTTGTACTTAATGTTTCACTATCTTTTTGATGTTGTCAAAAAGGGGGAGAAATATCTAAGTATATGCAATATACTCAGAATGCTTTATTACTTTGAAGTGAATACAAATCAGCTTAAAATTTAAATATGTTGATTGTGTTAAGCTGATTAAATCTAAAGCATTATCATGAAGTATGTTTTTTAAATATATATGTTTTCTACTTCATGCAACTTAGCTATGTATTACTTCTAGAAATCAATATCTTTTATATTGCATATACTCCAAGTTTTGTCATCATCAAAAAGGGGGAGATTGATGACCCAAAGATTGATTCATAGATTGATTTTGATGATCACAAGACCTTGAAGTATAGATACTAATGTTTATGTTGCAAGGAGAAAGATATTTATTTTGCAAGGAACATAGCAAGTTGGAAGAACACAAGAAGGCCTCCAAAGCTCTCAAGTTGGAAGAAAGCTACAATTTATTGGTCCAAAGTTTAAAGTTCAAAGGATTCAAATTGGAGGAGTAAAATCAAAGGAAAAATTCAAAAGAACAGTCTTCGAGTCGACTCCAGTGGAATTCGAGTCGACTCCGGAGAAGTATGAGTCGACTGCGGAGAAGTATGAGTCGACTCCTAGGAGTCACAGGTAGAAAAGTCAGAGAGTAGTTTTCGGGTCTGAGATTCGAGTCGACTCCAGTGGCACGCGAGTCGACTCCAATGGTTGGCAAGTCGACTCCAAAGAAAGCATGAGTCCACTCTAAGCGGAACACAAAGAAAAAGTCAGAGAGCATTTTTGGGACTCTGAGATTCGAGTCGACTCCCGCATTGCACGAGTCGACTCCGAGACTCCGCGACCATCAACAGACAGAAGACCAGGTTACTGTCTCTGAGATTCGAGTCGACTCCCAGACAGCTCGAGTCGACTCCAAGACAGCTTCACATCAAAAGGCAGAAGACCAAGTTTCGGAAACTGAGAGCCGAGTCGACTCCGAGGAAGTTCGAGTCGACTCCAAGACTGGACGAGCCAAAAGACAGAGGATCGGGAGTTCGGGCTCTGAGATTCGAGTCGACTCCCAGGACAGTCGAGTCGACTCGAGTGGATCAAATTCAAAATTGGATCCACGGACTTCAGTGGATGAGCCGACTCCGAAATTGCCAGGTCAGCTCCAGAAGTTGGCGAGTCGACTCCAGGTTAAGACGAGTCGACTCCCAGTCAAGGCATGCACTTTAATTCAAATTTGGAACAGTGGCCGAGTCATCTCCAGTAAAGCACGAGCCGACTCCTGCAATAGGGGAGTCGACTCCTGATCG
>NW_024069621.1:15000-27500 GCF_009389715.1 Phoenix dactylifera
CCAACGCGCACGCGCGCCCGCCTGGCGCGCGCATCTGCCGGCAGTGGACTTGGCCCGCCTAGCCAAGCCTGCCGTGTGCGCATTGGTTCAGCGTATGGCCCAGCCGCGCGCGCACCTGCGCGCGGCCGAAGCCCATCCTCAGTCACCGTGCACTCGGCTCACCTGGCCTGTGCGCATGGTCAGGCTAGCTTCCCCGGTCGCGCGGGCTGCGCGCCTCCTGCGCGCGTGCCCGTGCCCCTGTGCCGTGCCAACACTGTCGTGGGCGCCGCTGAAGTCCAGCGCCCACCTCCTCATGCCAAAGGCCAAGATGGCATGTCTGCCGCCTAAGTCAGGCCGCTGGGCACAGCCTCGCCTGTGCCCGCACACGCCTACGCTGTGTGCGCCTAGTGGCCATGTGACAATCCTCCCCGCGCGGAAGAGGTCGACGCCCTCGTCGACGCCTGCTGTAAGTAAGCCTGCACCTCCTCCTCGAACTGCCACAAATTCTTCGCTTTTTCCCAAGTTGCATCAACCAAAGACTCCCCTTCCCACTGAATCAAATATTCGGTTTGGCCACCGATTTTTCTATGCTCAAGCACCCGATGAATCTTCTTGACATACTCCTGATGGATGGTAGGGGGTGCTCGCCTTGGAAAGGTCCTCTCTTCATCCTGATTTTCATGAAACTTTTTAAGAAAACTCACATGGAACACGGGATGAATTTTGAGTCTGTCAGGTAGAGCCAATTTGTATGCCACTACACCAACCCTTTCAAGCACCTTGAAGGGTCCATCAAACCGTGGCATAAGACCTCTATGCAGCTTGGCTTGACCCATCTTCTTCCACACTTGTGGCGTGATCTTTAAGAGAACCAGATCACCCACATCGAACTCCAAATGTCGGCGTTTGCGATCAGCAAATTTCTTCATCCGCCGCTGCGCCTTTGCTAGGCTTTCCTTGGCATCTTCAAGGAGCTCGGCTCTATCCTTTGCCACCTTGTATGCTGCTGGACAAGGCGATTCAACACCTTGCAACGATGCCTCAAGAGGAGAAAGTGGCTGAAAACCGAGACATAGCTCTGCTGGGCTCGCCTGTGTCGAAGAAGATTTGTGGAGATTGTAGGAGAACTGCGCAATCTCCAGAAGTTCTAACCAATTGCGTTGGGTAGCTGTCACATAATGCCGAAGGTATTCCTCCAATAAGGCATTGATCCGCTCCGTCTGGCCGTCCGTCTGCGGATGGTATGCGGTAGAGAACCGCATCTCTGAACCCATCAATTTGAACAAGTTAGTCCAGAACTTCCCAGTAAATCGGGGATCACGATCACTCACTACGTTGGTAGGGATGCCAAAGTGCTTCACCACTCCACTGAAGAATAACTCCGCCGTGCGATCAGCGGGGCATGGGTACGGCACGGCCATGAAGATGGCATACTTCGAGAATCGATCCACCACAACGAAGATCGACTTCATCCCCTTTACTTCTGGAAAACCTGTGATAAAGTCCATGGAAAGAGACACCCAAGGTCTCTCAGGTATGGGAAGAGGCTGCAGAAGGCCCGCCTCCTTCCTCCTTTCGGTCTTGTCAAGTTGGCAGATCCGGCAAGTCTTCACAAATAGCTCGATGTCATCCATCATCTTCGGCCAGTACTAGGACCGAGAGATGAGGGCCTTCATGCGCTCAGCTCCAGGGTGTCCCGCCCACTGCGGGTCATGGGACTCCTTCAACAAAATCTGCCGAAGGCCTCCTCCTTTTGGCACAAACAATCGGCCTCCTCTCGCATGCAGCAGGCCACCATCGACCCAGTATTTTTGCAGCTCACCATTATTCACCGCTTGCAGCAATTTCTTGTACTCTGGGTCAGTGTCAGCAAAATTCTTTAATCGGGTAAGAAAGTCACCTTGGAAGGAAGTTATAGCAGCAACATAACCCTCCAATGACTTGCGGCTAAGAGCATCCGCCACCAAGTTTTGCCGACCTGGGCGGTGTACCCACTCGAAGTCAAACTCGGCCATGTACTCCTGCCATCGGGCCTGCTTGGGGGTGAGCTTCTTTTGGGTTTGGAAGTAAGTGTTGGCCACGTTGTCTGTGACCACCATGAAAGGAACTCCAAGGAGGTAATGCCTCCACTTGTCCAAGCAATGGATTACCGCTGTCATCTCCTTCTCATGGACCGTGTACCGCCGTTCAGTGTCATTGAATTTTCGACTTTCAAAAGCAACTGGATGTCCATCCTGTATCAATACACCACCAAGAGCCAGGTTAGAGGCATCCATATGTACCTCAAAAGATTTGCTGAAGTCAGGTAATCGAAGAACCGGCTCGCTTGCTATGGCTTCCTTCAGCGATTTGAAGGCTGCACTGCACTCGTCCGTCCACAGCCACTTGTGGCCCTTCTTCAATAAGTCGGTGAGGGGACATGCAATCTGAGAGTAACCCCTGACAAACCTCCGGTAGTAGTTGGCCAATCCAAGGAAGGAACGAAGCTCCGCCACATTGGTAAGTTCGGGCCAATCTAGCACCGCCTGGACTTTGCTTGGCTCCATGCTGATTTTGCCGTTGCTGATGCGGTGTCCTAAGAAGTTCACCTCTGTCTGACAGAACTGGCACTTCTCTCTTTTCACATACAAATTATTTTTTTTTAAACAAGAGAAAACAGCATGAAGGTGGTCTAGATGTTTATCTAAGGTAGGACTATAGACAACAATATCATCTAAATAGACCACTACAAAATCATCGAGGTAGGGATATAAGACATCGTTCATGAGTTTACAAAAAGTAGCCGGGGCGTTGGTTAAGCCAAAGGGCATAACCAAAAACTCGAAAGATCCATACCTAGTTACGCATGCAGTTTTGGATTCATCACCTTTTGCAATTCGTACCTGCCAATACCCCGAACGCAAATCTAGCTTGGTGAAGTAGGCCGCCTGTGCTAGTCTGTCAAACAAATCGGCCGCATTGGGTACGGGGTAACGATCCTTGATCGTCACCTTGTTCAGGGCCCTGTAATCAACACACATCCTCAGGGACCCATCATGCTTCTTCTGAAAGAGCACTGGTGCACCGAAGGGGGCTTTTGATGGCTGAATCAAACCGCCCTCCAGCATTTCATCAAGCTGGCGCCTCAACTCGGCCAACTCCATTGGAGACATCCTATAAGGTGGACGTGCTGGTGGAACCGCCCCTGGTACCAGCTGAATCTGATGGTCTATGGCTCTCCGAGGTGGTAACTCCCGAGGTAGATCATCCGGCATCAAATCAGAAAATTCAGCAAGTAAAGGGAGTACCTCTGCAGGTGGTTCCGGGTGTGGATCAGACTGAATCTCCCTCACGGCCGCCAAGTAGGTGTCTCGGCCATGCTTCAGCCCCTTACACGCCTGTTTGGCTGAGATGAGAACTCCTTTCCCCTTATCAGCGAGGGGAACAGTAGCTTCGGTGTGGACGAAGCCCGGCGCATGCTCAGCGCCGATCATCACTCCATATAAATGTGGGATGATGCTGACTTTCGCATGACGGAAGAACTCCATCCCTAAGATCAGATCAAAGTCGTCGAGGGGAACCACCATAAGGGAACAAGGACCTGTCCATGGTCCAAAGGTCAGCTGCACTTTGGCCGAAACATGCACAGGCATGGCACCTGAATTGACAGCTTTTATCTTGCTCGAACTGTCAGCAATCTGCAGCTCCAACTGTGCGGCTTCACGCTGTGAGATGAAGTTGTTGGTGGCTCCGGTGTCCAGCATAGCACGCGCTGTCTTGCCGTTTACCTTCGCCTCCAAGTACATCAGTCCAGAATAGCTGGGTGATATCCGCTCTGCTGCAATTGCATTGACTAGTTGTAGTGGATTCACTCTCGATGTGCTCGGCTCTTCAGGGGATGCAGAGGCATCAGAACTCTGCGATACAAGAGCAGTGAGCACTCCTTTCTTAGGGCAAACTCGGGCATGGTGAGGCCCCCCGCAGATGAAGCAACTCCAAGGCTTCTTCTTCTGATCATTGGGCTGCGGTTTAGGTCTGGCCACCGCCTGCTGATTGGCCTCTCCTCCCAGGTCTTTACCACCACGCTTCTTCTTCCAATTGCGGGACTTAGGCTTAGGATCAGTAGCCTTAGTCTTCTCCTTAGCTCCCGCATTCTGAGCCACGTTGCGGAAGTCCACCAAGGCTTCAGCTGCTGCCATGGCCGAAGGGATGTCCTTGACCGCTTGTCTCCGCAATTCAGTTTGGGCCCAAGGCTGCAACCCGGAAAGGAAGTTGAAGAGCTTGTCTTCCTCCGACATGTTGGAGATGTCAAGCATGAGGGAACTGAATTGCTTGACATAATCTCGGGTTGAACCTGTCTGACGTAGTTTTTTCAGCGAATCCCTTGCCAACCAACTCGTGTTGCAGGGGAGGAACTGCTCGCGCAGTTCCTTCTTCAGGGCCTCCCAAGTATCAATACGCGGCCTCCCCGCGTTAAGGTCATCCGCCACCCTTGTCCTCCACCACAATTTGGCGTCTGCGGATAAGAACATCGCTGCCATATTGACTTGATCATCTGCTGGGACTTTGGCAGCCTTGAAGTAGTTTTCAAGGTCCCAAAGGAAGTTCTCCAGTTCCTTCGAGTCACGGCTTCCTGCAAAGCTCTTGGGGTCGGGGACTCGTACCTTTGAAGGGGCCTCCTGATTTGCTGAAGTAGAGGGATTGTTGACAACAGCCCTCTTGAGGATGATCACCTCATCCTCTAACGTCTTCAAGCGGTCCATTAACCGGGTAACGAGTTCTCTATACTCGCTGCGTTGATGGTCGTTTCTAGCCTCCAGATTCTGGACCAGATCATCTTGAGAGGACTGCATGCCTGTCAGCCTCTCATGGAGATCAACACATACCGTCACAAGGTCCGGGGTATCCTCGTTGCCTGGGTCGCCGAGAAGGGCCTCCAATCGGGCACGCTCGGTGAGGGTCATGATGAACACCGGCAACGATTGCTTCTTGCAAGGACTTCAAAACCTGATGAGAGAAAGGTTGAACCTGGCTCTGATACCAACTGTCACGCGCCTGATAGGACTGCGGAATAGGTTCTGAAATTTTTCTGAAAACCCAACTCCCTGTTGCGTGCGGCACCGGATGCAAGTCTGCACACGGTCAGCCTTTGAAACCTTCTGGATCTTTCAACGAATCCCTCACGGTAAAACAGCAAGATGGGGAAGGAATTAACTTGTATTCAAAGTAATGATTACAAGAGACAAACTGATCTAAGGACTATCCCTTAGAATCCCCCCCTGGTGACGTGAAGAACAACCTCTTCCGCCCCACAAAATTCCTCTCAGCTCTCTCCTAAAGTAAGGACACCAAAGAGGAAGAAAAGTGGAAGCCCCAAGTCTCCAAAGTAGAAGCCTTAGACCCTTGCTGAAATCTCCTAGAAACACTTGGCTCTCGGTGGAGAAGACCTGTCATGTTCACGTCTTCTCCTCCTCTCCCTTTTCCATGGCGTGCTGCCCCCTTTTTTATATATGTTGTACCTCCCATCTGGCAGCTACCAAATAGGAAGGAGTTGGTTTCCAAGTAGGACTCGGCTGCAGATTTTTCTGCCCATCAAATCAGCAAGAATTTGCTGTCAATGCCCAACTCCAGCGCCCCTACAAAATCGGCATGAAATTAGCAACCGCCCTGCCTTTGGCGCGTCCGCCAGCTGGCCGGTGTTGCTGCTACTTCTAGCCCGCACGCGCGTCCGCCCACGTCCAGAATTAACCTCTTCTCGGGCCGCTGTTGCTGCTGGAGGGAGAGCCTGGGCTGCTGTCCATTGCCCCGCAGCTTCCTGCCGCGTGTCGCTCGGTCGAGGTCGGCCAAGGTTGCCAAGGTGCGTGCGCACACCCGCGCGCGCTGCTGAAGGGCGCCCAAGGCTGGGCGCCTCTGTGCTCCACTCGGCCAAGGCAAAGTCACCCTGGTGTGCCAACGCGCACGCGCGCCCGCCTAGCGCGCGCATCTGCCGGCAGTGGACTTGGCCCGCCTAGCCAAGCCTGCCGTGTGCGCATTGGTTCAGCGTATGGCCCAGTCGCGCGCGCACCTGCGCGCGGCCGAAGCCCATCCTCAGTCACCGTGCACTCGGCTCACCTGGCCTGTGCGCATGGTCAGGCTAGCTTCCCCGGTCGCGCGGGCTGCGCGCCTCCTGCGCGCGTGCCCGTGCCCCTGTGCCGTGCCAACACTGTCATGGGCACCGCTGAAGTCCAGCGCCCACCTCCTCATGCCAAAGGCCAAGATGGCATGTCTGCCGCCTAAGTCAGGCCGCTGGGCACAGCCTCGCCTGTGCCCGCACACGCCTACGCTGTGTGCGCCTAGTGGCCATGTGACAAGCGGGGTGGCTGGATGGCCTTGGCTGGGCGGCTAGCAGTGTCCTGTGCGCGGCCGGCAGCAGGGCTGGTCGGCCGAAGGCTGGGCCGGGCGCTGGGGCGCGGCAGCAGGGCTGGCTGGGCGGCCTGGGCGCGGCAGGGGGCGCCGGCGGGGGGCCGGCTCACGGCAGCAGACGCCTGGCGCGCGTCGCGTGCGGCAGGCCGCCAGGCGAGGCGCCGGCGCGCGTGGGCGGCCGCGGCAGGCCGCGTTGGGCGCGCGTGGGCGGCCGCGGCAGGCCGCGTTGGGCCCCCACGTGGGGGCGGTCGGGCGCGGGCGCGCGCGGGCGGGGCTGTTGAGGACCCAAGCCCGCCGCACCATCGAATTCCTCAACCAATGGAATACCGGCCCGGAGGAGGACCACGAAAGGACATGCCAAGTGCAAAACCAAGGTATGAGTTTACTATTTTATTTGGAAAGCATTGGCCGAAGCATGTTCACACTTGGCCAAGCCTTGGCCAAGCTCCTTTATACTTGGCTAAGCCTTGGCCAAGCTCTTCTCCACTCGGCCAAGCTCACCCGTGTCCGTGCCCAACCAAGCCCGCGCCCGTGCCCACGCATGAGCGCACCCAAGGCACGCCCAAGCACACCTCAGGCCACTGCTGGGCGCGCCCAGGCCATGGCTGGCCGAGCCCAGGCCAAGGCTGGCCGAGCCCAGGCCGCAGTAGCACCCAGGCCACGGCTGGGCACGCCCAGGCCATTGCTGGGCGAGCCCAGGCCACAGCCGCACTCAGGCCACGGCTGGGCACGCCCAGGCCACGGCCAGACACGCCCAGGCGCCCAGGCCACGGCCAGACACGCCCGCCCGCGCGCCCAGGCGTCCGCCCGCGCGCGCCCAGGCGAGGTTTGGGCCAACGAACCTCGCCGCAGAGCGCGCCCACCCGCCTGCAGCCCGTGCGCGCGCGCCCGCGCGCGCCCGCCCGCCTGCGCGCCCGCGCGCGCCCGCCCGCACGCCCGCCTGACACGCCAGCAGTCCTGGCGAGGTTCGGCACTGCGAACCTCGCCGCAAGTCGTGCGCGCGCCCGCCTGCGCGCGCCGCCCGCGCGCCCTGCCAAGCCTGCGCGCGCGCCCGACCGGCCCTGCGCGCGCCGCGCCTCGGCGCCCGTGCCGTGCCCTGCGCGCCGCGCCTCGGCGCCCGTGCCGCGCCCTGCCAGCGCGCCTGCCGCGCCCACGCGCGCCCGACAGCCTCTGCGCGCGCGCCCACGCGCGCCCGACAGCCCTGCGCACGCCGCCTGCGCGCGCCCGACCGGCCCTGCGCGCGCCGCGCCTCGGCGCCCGTGCCGCGCCCTGCGCGCCGCGCCTCGGCGCCCGTGCCGCGCCCTGCCAGCGCGCCTGCCGCGCCCCCTGGCGCCCTGCCAGCGCGCCTGCCGCGCGCCCAGGCGCCCTGCCACGCGCCCTGGCGCCCTGCCGCGCCCCCCTGGCGCCCTGCCGCGCGCCCAGGCGCCCTGCCGCGCGCCCCAGAGCCCCTGCCGCGCCCAGGCGCCCTGCCAGCGCCCTGCCACAGCGCCCAGCGCCCTGGCCAGGCCCCTGCCGCCCAGCCTGCTGCCCCAGCCGCGCCCAGGCCCTGCCAGCCGCCCTCCTAGCCCCTGCCAAGGCCACAGCCGGGCCAGCCAAGGGCCAGACCTGCAGCCAGCCTATGCCTAAGGCTTGGCCATGCCTTGGCCAAGCCTTTGGCCCTACATGGGCCATGGACACCCCCATGCCTTAGCCACCCTTAGGCACACTAGAAAGGCTATAAATGAGCCATGGGGGGGATCATTTTGGGGATCTTATGATATATCTTACATCTTAGCACTTGTTGTGTTTTTCGGCCTTAGTGGCTTGGGAGGGACCTTGTCTCTTGTATTCGGTCTTGGGGTTTGTCCAAGACTTGGGCTAGGGGAAATCCATCATAGTTTCCTCTAGATATTTTGTGTAAGCTTCATTTTGGGAAATAGAAACAATCAAGCGTTCCTCTACCTATATCTCCACATATCTTCTTGTGTTGATTGTTTTCTTCTCAAGTCAAGAGTCGGGTCAAGCTGCAACCAGTAGACCCTCCCCTTGCCTTGGTTCCCACGGTCACTTAAGAGCTTGGCACACCGCGGCGCAAGCTCGAACCATCACGGCGTTACCCGATCGGCCCGTTTCTTACAACTCTACGACATCCGCAAGGAGGCGATCGTGCAAGGCTTGGTGTGGCGGCTCGGGGCCGAGAGACGCCCTCCAACACCGGGGCCTGGGCGCGGGCGCGCGCGGCCGGGGCCTGGGCGCGCGCGGCAGGCGCGCAGCGCGGCCGGGGCGTGGGCGCGGGCGCGCGCGGCCTGGGCGCGGGCGCGCGGCCGGCGCGGCCGTGGCCTGGGCGCGGGCGCAGCGCGGCCGGGGCCTGGGCGCGGGCGCGCGCGCCAGGGCGGCCGTGGCCAGGGCGCGCGCGCGGCCGGGGCCTGGGCGCGGGCGCGCGCGGCCGCGTGCGGCTGGGGCTCATGGGCGCGGCTTGGGCCGCGCATGGGCATGCCATGGCTTTGGCACGCTGGGCACCGTCTTGGCCGACCTTGGAGGCACTTGGCCAAGCATTGGAGGCCTTGGCTTGGCCTAGGCTTGGCCAAGTGTGAATGGGCTTGGCCTATTGCGAAGAGTCACGGCAAAGGTTCGACCGAAGCTCGCGGCGCCCCGGACGGAGTCGGCCCGCTCCCGCCTTCGCCGCGGCGCACGGGCGCCGCCGCCGTCCGGCCGTCGCGGCGGCCGCGCGCGGCACTTCGGCTTCCTCCGTCGGCCCTCCCGGGACGCGCGACCCGTGCGACCGGGACGCGTGTCCGGGCCGTTCCCGTTTGCAACGCTCCTCGGTACTTTGGAACGCTTGGGGTGGGCTTTGGGCGGATGCCCCGCTGGGGTGGTAGGGAGGGGGGGCTGCTGCTGCCGCGGCGGGCCTTCCGCTCCACTCCGCACAAGCCCGCCGCGCGCACTCGCTGCGGGCGTGCCCGGCACCGTTCGTCCTCGAGGGATTCGGCCCGTCGGCTCGCTCGGATGGGCCACGCGCAGCGGGCCCACGACGGAGCCGGCACGCTCCTTCCGCTGGCGCGGCGCTCGGTCTATGCCTCCGGCCGGCCGTTGCGGCGGCCGTGCACGGCGCTTCGGATCGGTCGGCCCGTCGTCCCGTCCCTAACGAAGTTTTCGCGGCCGCGCGCGCGCGGAGTTGGATCGGCCTTACTTGGTCCGATCCTTCGCCCTCGCATGTTGCGTGGGCTCGGTCCCGTCCCGTTCGGTGAAATCTTTGTCCGCTCTGGTGCGTCCCTGTGGGTTCCTTTGTCGGTTTTGCGGGTTCGGCCGGGCCTTCCGTGCCGGCCCGTCGGCTCGCTCGGATGGGCCCCGCGGAGTTGGCCCACGACGGAGCCGGCACGCTCCTTCCGCTGGTGTGGCGCTCAGTCTACGCCTTCGGTCGGCCCTTGCGGCGGCCGTGCGTGGCGCTTCGGATCGGTCCGGCCCGTCTTCCCGTCCCTCACGAAGTGTTCGCGGCCGCGCGCGCGGAGTTGGATCGGCCTTACTTGGTCCGATCCGTCGCCCTCGCATGTTGCGTGGGCTCGGTCCCGTCCCGTTCGGTGAAATCTTTGGCCGCTTTGGTGCGTCCCTGTGGGTTCCTTTGTCGGTTTTGCGGGCTCGGCGCCGGGCCTTCCGCGCCGGTCCGTCGGCTCGCTCGGACGGACCGTGCGCAGGTGGTTCCCCGACGGAGCCGGCACGCTCCTTCCGCTGGCGCGGCGCTCGGTCTATGCCTCCGGCCGGGCCTTGCGGCGGCCGTGCGCGGCGCTTCGGTTCGGTCGGCCGGTCGTCCCGTCCCTCACGAAGTTCCTGCGGCCGCGCGTGCGTGGAGCGGGATCGGCCTTACTTGGTCCGATCCGTCGCCCTCGCCTGTTGCGGGGGCTCGGTCCCGTCCCGTTCGGTGAAAGCTTTGCCCGCTCTGGTGCATCCCCGTGGGTTCCTTTGTCGGTTTTGCGGCCTTGGCGGCGGGCCTTCCGTGTCGGCCCGTCGTCTCGCTCGGACGTGCCGCGCGCAGTTGGTCCCCGATGGAGCCGGCACGCTCTTCCTCTGGCGCGGCGCTCGGTCTATGCCTCCGGCCGGCCCATGCGGCGGCCGTGCGCGGCGCTTCGGATCGGTCGGCCCGTCGTCCCGTCCCTCACGAAGTTTTGCGCGACCTCTCTCCTTTGTCGCCGGTCCCCTGTTCGGGCTGACCGAGGCGTCCGTTCGCCCCCTGGCCCATCGCACGGGCCCCCGGCGCCTCCGCGGCGCCCCACCGAAAACTGTCACGACGCGCATCCAGCGCCGACGAGGTCGCAGGTTACGTGCGGCAGCCGGCGGGCTAGGCCGAGCGGCGGCGGGCCCGCCAGCGGACGGGCGCGGGGAGGAGTGCAGCCGGCACGCGGCGCGGAGCGGCGACGGCATGCCGCCGGGCGGCCGACGGCTCAACCGTGCCCGAGTCCCGCGGGCACCGCATCGCCCGGCCGGCGCGAGCGCACGAGGGCGGGAGGCAACCGGGCGGCGCCCGCGGAACCGGATGCGACGGCCGGCGCCGCACGGCCCCGACGGGTCCGCACCGAAAACCAGCACGGTGCGGATCGACCGCTGATGAGGTCAGAGGTTACGTGCGGCAGCCGGCCGGCTGGCCCGAGCGGCGGCCGGCACGCGACGCGGATCGAGCAGCCCCGACGGCTTGCCGCCGGGCGGCCGACGGCTGGGCCGTACCGGAGTCCCGCGGTCGTTCGGGCGAAGGGGCGCGTGCTGCGGGAAAGGCCTGCGGCGGCGAACCGTCCGCCCGGCCGGCCGAGCCTTCCGCGGCGGCGCGCACGTGGCGGCGCGGCCGAGATGACCGAGCGAAGCCCCGGCGACGGGCGGCGCGCACGTGTCCGTGCGGCCGAGATGACCGAGCGAAGCCCGGGCGGCGCCCGCCGTGCGCCCTGCCGGATCGCGCCTTCCGCCGGCGCGCAACGCCGGTCCCGCGTTCCGGCCGCGGAGAAAGGCCTGCGCCGGCGAACCGTCCGCCCCGCCGGCCGAGCCTTCCGCGGCTGCGCGCACGTGTCCGTGCGGCCGAGATGACCGAGCGAAGCCCCGGCGACGGGCGGCGCCCGCCGTGCGCCCCGGCGGATTGCGCGGCCCGCCGGCGCGCAACGCCGGGCCCACGTTCCGGCTGCGGGAAAGGCCTGCGGCGGCGAACCGTCCGCCCCGCCGGCCGAACCTTGCGCGGCGGCGCGCACGTGTCCGTGCGGCAGAGATGACCGAGCAAGCTCCGGCGATGGGCGGCGCCCTCCGTGCGCCCCGCCGGATCGCGCTGGCCGGCGGCGCGCAACGCCGGACCCCCGATCCGCGTGCGAGCGGCGAGCGTCCGGGCGGGCCCCTTTCGCAACTTCCCTCGGTACTCTAAACACCCCTTGCCTCTCGGTCTTCCCCCCGACC
This sequence comes from Phoenix dactylifera, assembly GCF_009389715.1. Taxonomy (NCBI): domain Eukaryota; kingdom Viridiplantae; phylum Streptophyta; class Magnoliopsida; order Arecales; family Arecaceae; genus Phoenix; species Phoenix dactylifera. The sequence goes on from NW_024069621.1 coordinate 26,764, forward strand.
CTCTCGGTATTGCTCGGATATGTGCATGCATCGTCCCTCGTTGCCTTCGGTTATCCTCCCCGGGGTGGGCTTTGCGCCGACGCGCCAACGGGGTGGTAGGGGGGCTGCAGCCGCGGCCGCCGCGTTTCGCCATCCGCGCGTGCGCCGCCGGATCCGAGTGGAGGTCGCGGGCGACTCGTCGATGCTTGTACTAGGGGCGCATGCCGGCAGCCCCCCGCGGGGTGCGGGACCCCCGATCGGCGTGCGAGGGACGGGCGTCCGGGCGGGCCCCGTTTCCAACTTCCCTCGGAACATTAAAACCCCCCGACCCCCTCGGTCTTCGCTCCGACCCTATCGCTATTGCTCGGATATGTGCATCCACCGTCCCTCGTTGCCTTCGGTTATCTACCCCAGGGTGGGCCTTGCGCCGATGCCCCGATGGGGTGGCAGGGGTGGGGCTGCCGCGGCCGGCGCGTTTCGGCATCCGCGCTTGGGGGCTCGGACCCGAGTGGAGGTCGCGGGCGGCTCGTCGATGCCTGCACCGGGAGCGCATGCCGGCAGCCCCCCGCGGGGCGCCGGACCCCCGATCGGCGTGCGATGGACGGGGGGAGGGGCGGGCCCGGTTTGCAAATTCCCTCGGTACTTTAAAATCTCACGGCCCTGTCGGTGCTCCCTCCGGCCCTATCGCCACTGCTCGGATATGCGCATCCACCGTCCCTCGTTGCCTTCGGTTATCTACCCCGTGGTGGGCTTTGCGC
>NW_024069622.1:0-35102 GCF_009389715.1 Phoenix dactylifera
ATCCACAATATTTTAATTGCAAAATTATTTTAAAACCCAATTCACCCCCCTTTTGGGTTGTCTATCTGGGCAACAGAGACAATAACCAAGGTCACATCATTGGTATAGGTAAAGTACAAATTATCCCTTCAACTTTTATTGATAATGTTCGATATGTTGATGGTCTTAAGCATAATTTATTAAGCATTAGTCAATTATGTGATAGAGGTTATAATGTTATGTTTAAACCATCACTATGCATCATAACAAACCCAAATGACAATAGTTTAGTTTTTAAAGGAATAAGACGTGGAAATGTGTATATTGTAGACCTTGAGGATCTTGCCAAACACAACCCATGTTTAGTTGTTAATGAAACTAAGGATAATGATGCTAGTTGGTTATGCACCGTAAGTTAGGTCATGCAAGCATGGACACCATATCTAAACTAGTTAAAAGAGATTCTGTGATAGTTTGCCAAAATTAAAGTTTGAAAAGAATAAAATATGTGAAGCATGTCAATTTGGCAAACAATCAAGGAACTCCTTTAAATCTATAAATTGTGTCTCTACCTCTGACCTCTAGAACTACTACACATGGACCTATTCGGACCAACTAGAACCACAAGTCTAGGTGGAAATAAATATGGTCTAGTTATCGTAGATGATTATTCTAGATATACTTGGGTCATGTCTTAGGCCATAAGGATCAAGCATTTTCAATTTTCAAAAAATTTCATAAAGAAGTAACAAATGCTAGAGATACTTCAGTAATAGCTATTAGAAGTGACCATGGTACCGAATTTGAAATCATTTATTTGATGAGTTTTGTAGTAAAAAGGGGATAACACACAATTTTTCTGCACCTAGGACACCACAACAAAATGGAGTTGTGGAGAGGAAAAAATAGAACTCTAGAGGAAATGGCTAGAACTATGTTGTGTGAAAGTAACCTCCCTAAGTACTTTGGGGAGAAGCCGTCAATACTTCTTGTCATATATTAAATAGTAGTTTATTAAGACCCATCATAAAGAAAACACCTTATGAACTTTGGAAAAAACAGAAAACCAAAAGTGAACTATTTTCATATTTTTGGATGTAGGTGTTTTGTTCATAATAATGGGAAAGATAATCTAGGAAAATTTGACTCTAAATCTGATGAGGTATATTCTTGGGGTACTCCACAACTAGTAAAGCCTATAGAATCTTTAATAAAAGAACCCTAGTTATAGAAGAATCCATACATGTTGTTTTTGATGATTTTAGTGATATCTCTTCTAGCAAGAGAGTTAATTTTGATGATGATGGTGAAATTCTTGAAGAGAAGATAGATGAGATGACATTACAAGATGATAATCAAAAATTAATTGGAAATGCATCATCAAGCCAAGAGGCTATTATGGATCATGGGCTGACTAAGGCTTGGAGGTTTGCTCACGGGCATCCTAAGGAATTATTCTCTAGATGATCCAGCTCAACCTGTTAGGACTAGAGCATCTCTTAGGAACTTAAACAATCATCTAGCTTTCGTTTCACATTTTGAGCGCAAACACATAGAAGAAGCTGAAAAAGATGTAAATTGGATAAATGCAATGCAAGAAGAATTAAACCAATTTACTAGAAACAAAGTATGAAATCTAGTTGAAAGACCTACTGAATATTCAATTATAGTACCAAATGGATTTATAAAAATTAAACTTGATGAAAATGAAATTGTAATAAGGAATAAGGCTAGACTAGTAGCAAAGGGTTATAATCAAGAAGAAGGTATAGATTTTGATGAAACCTTTGCTCCTATAGCTAGACTTGAGGCAATTAGACTTTTACTAGCATTTGCATGCTCTAAGGACTTCAAATTATTTCAAATGGATGTAAAAAGTGCATTCTTAAATGGGTATATTAATGAGGAGGTATATATAGAACAACCTCCTGGTTTGAAAATCATCAATACCCTAATCATGTATATAAATTGAACAAGGCACTTTATGGTTTGAAACAAGCACCTAGAGCATGGTATGAGAGGCTTAGCAAATTTCTATTAGACATGAGTTTTTAGGGGTAATGTAGATACAACATTGTTTCTAAAGAAGAAAAACAAAGATATGTTGTTAGTGCAGATTTATGTTGGATGATATTATTTTCGGTGCTACTAACAATCGCCTCTGCGAAGAATTTGCTGACTTGATGCAGAGTGAATTTGAAAATGAGCATGATGGGAGAGCTGAATTATTCCTCGGGCTTCAAATCAAACAATCTGAAGAAGGCATCTTCATCAATCAAGCTAATACATCAAGGAGATGCTTAAGAAGTTTAATATGAGGGGAAAAGTCAATCAGCCCCCCATGAGCTCATCATGCAAATTAGACCAAGATGAATCAGGTAAATCTGTAGATCAGAAACTATATAGAGGTATGATAGGATCTTTATTGTATCTTACTGCAAGTAGACCTGATATCATGTTTAGTGTTTGCATGTGTGCTAGATATCAGTCTAATCCTAAGGAATCTCATCTAATTGCAGTCAAGAGAATCTTTAAATACTTAATAGGAACAAAGAATATAGGGTTATGGTATTCTAAAGAATCTAGCCTAAACTTAATAGGATACACAGATTCAGACTTTGCTGGATGTAAACTTGATAGAAAAAGCACCAGCGGTCATGTCAATTCCTAGGAGAAAACATAATCTCATGGTTTAGCAAGAAACAAAACTCGGTTGCATTATCTACTGCTGAAGCTGAATATGTTGCAGCCGGGAGTTGTTTGTGCTCAAATCTTGTGGATCAAACAACAATTGGAAGACTACGGCATTAAACAAGATAAAATTCCCATTAATTGTGATAATACAAGTGCCATTAACCTAACTAAAAATTCAATTCAGCATTCAAGAACTAAACATATTGAGATAAGACATCACTTCATAAGAGATCATGTACTGAATGGTGATGTGACACTTCAATTTGTTTGCACTGATGATCAATTAGCTGACATTTTTACAAAACCCTTAAGTGAAGAGAGATTTAGTGTGCTTAGGAGGGGATGGGAGTGATTGATCCATCCTAGTGGTATTTTCACTAGTTCATTGATTTGATGATTAGATTGTGGCTAATTTAGAGTTTCTTTACAATGATCATCAAATCAGATCATACTTAGTGATTTTCCCTCATTCGGCACGAACATAGCATGATTTTTAGGTGTGTGCCAGAGTTCGAGACGACTCGAGCAAGTTTCAGAGTCGGCTCGTAACGGGGAGTCGACTCGCATACAGTCGGGAGTCGACTCGAGGTCAATAGGTGCATAAGGAGAGTTGACTCGCGCATACTTTGGAGTCGACTCAAGGTCGAGTCGACTCGCAACTCAGAGAGTCGACTCGCAGTCGGGATCCAATTTTTTAACCCTAACTTCATCGTTTACTCAACACTTCTATTCACCGCCGCCACTGTTCACAAGCCCTAGAGCCGACTCCTAGAGCGTCTCCGGCCGACCTTAAGGTTTTTCCCGTCCATCTTCCTCGCTTCTTTAGGTTCCTTCCTCTTCCCTAGGTCAAAATGCCTCGTAAAGCTGTTGTCCGGAGAGACCCCAACCCCGCGACCGGTGCCGAGCGGCGTTCCAAGGCTCGGAACGATCCCGCGAGGCCCAACCTCCGGCTCGTTCCCCGCCGAGGGAGGTTCCCTCGAGGCCGTGCGCCGGGAAGGCGGTCTCCACCGGGAGATACGTCGATTTCGACTATCTCTCCCGGGAGGGCTTTACTATAGGAGAGAGACTGCGGGCCCAGGGCTTAGAGTATTTTTGTTCCCTAGATCTCTCCACATACCCTGGCCTAGTTAGGGAGTTCTAAGGTACTGTACATAGGGGCGATGGGGGTATCGAGGGCACGGTAGTCGGTGTCCCATTGTTCATTTCGGAGGATATCATTGCTCAGGTCCTCCATCTTCCACAAGTAGGGGTGGCTCCCACACACCCCGAGGATAGGACTGAGGCCCTTACGGCCATTCTAGGACATCCACCTCAGTCCCCCTTAGATGAGGTGTCCGCTAGCTCACTTTCAGTTGAGATGCGGCTCCTCTTGAGTATCATCTCTAGGTCCCTCTTCCCCGAAGACTGGCCGCTTCGATTTTGTATCTGAGAGAGACCTAGCTCTTATGTTCTAACATCCTCCAGGACACCCCAATCAACTTTCCCAAGATGATGTATAGATACCTATGTGAGCCACTAGATAGACCTAGGCTCACCCTCCCCTATGGCATGATGTTCACTCTTCTGTTTAGGGAGGCCGAGATTCCCATTCCTGAGGGGGAACCCTCTCACGCATTGCGATGGACAGATCGCATGCGTCCGGGGAACCCTACACAGGATGGGGTTTCGGAAGGTCGAGGGAACCTGGGTTAGGAAATCATCCACCTCCACACATACCACCAGACATTCTCCCAGTCCTGACCCAGACTCAGACTACCTACCTTTCCCTCCACCTCTGCTCCCACCACCTCTGCCGGACCCTCCTCCTCAGCTCCACCTACTCAGCCCATGGAGGTCGGATCTCTCCTGAGCAGCTCCGGGAGTTGCGGCAGGAGATAGTTAGAGATCTCTGGGACGACCTGCTTAGGGAGCTCCGAGGTACAGTGACTGCTCCCTCTCCTGCACCTTCTTCAGCGTTGGTTCCTTCCCTGTCAGCCGTGACTGAGATGACGGCCCATGTGCCGGGAAGAGATCTACAATGTCAGGAGCTTGATTCAGGCCCAGTTCTCCAGTATGAGCGATGTCACGAGCACCACTCGGAAGATGCGCGATGACATGCGACACGACATGGGAACCACTACCCAGGGGGCCGAGCGCTTGGCGAATGTGCTCATCGCCAAGCTTGACACACTTCAGCAGTCGGTGACCGAGCTCGATACGACACATAGCAGGGCCCACCTCGGCCATTATCCGACAGCTCGAGCACGTCACCAATGCAGTCACACTACTTGCAGAGCGCATGCCTCGGGGAGCCGCATCCTCCTCGAGGAAGCCTTAGATATCTTTTTGTATTTTGACATGTATTCTTTTTGCTTTACTTATTGTATTCACAAATGTATTTACATACACATCAATACAATGAGTAGACATATTCTCTTCAATTTTGTGCAATTTGCTCTCTAAATGATTGCGTGTTATACTCACTTCCTTTTTGATACGATGACAAAAAGGGAGAGAAATATTTAATAGATATGTAAATGGAATCAACATAAAAGAAATCAAAAATTAAAACATAATTTGTTCTTAGTGGATTTGGTACCTCGAGGCTCATTATCTCTCTGTTGGGGCTCCTAATGGAGTAATCTTCAGAATCTATTCAAGAAATATTCGGAGATTAGCTGAATCCTACTCAAGAACAAATTGACAGATTTTCCCTCTAAAAACCAAAAATTTCAGTTCAAAAACTGCAATGCATTAAAAGGAAATTCAGAGAATCAAAACAAAGTTGAATGCATATGTTGAGGGGGAGAATCTGAATTTTTAAGAAAGCTAAATCATGTAAATATATATAAGCCAAACAATTGATTGCATGATATGAAGGCTTATATAATTCCAAATGAAAGGGGGAGCTTTAATTCCAAAATTTATTGTTTCCACACCTTTCAAGCTTGGATAAATTAAATAACCAGACACTTGAATTCATTTATGGATTTTATTTCCTTGTTTATTGAGCAATTCACTTTACATATACTCAATGTTTTGTCATCATCAAAAAGGGAGAGATTGTGGAGTGATTGATCATAACCCTATTTGATTTTGATGAGCTCAAAGCATCTGAGTATATCTCTTGTTTACTAATGAATTCAATTGAGTTTTCAGTGAAAATCTTGTCTAAAGTGTTTCTAGACTTGGTTCATAATATTTTGGATAAGTTAAGAAGTCAGTTTGAACCAAAGTCTGAGACTCGAGTCGACTCCGGGATATTACGAGTCGACTCCAAGCATATCAGAATCACTGGCACGGGCTCGAGTCGACTCCGGATCATTACGAGTCGACTCCGACTGAGAACTGACAGACGAACAGAAAGACTCAACTCAAAACCTGTCAGCGAATCGACTCCTGAAGTGCGCGAGTCGACTCCGATGATTACCGAGTCGACTCCGGAGTAGTATGAGTCGACTCCAAGGAGTTACAGACAGAAAAGTCAGAGAGCGATTTTCGACCCTGAGATTCGAGTCGACTCCTGTGAAACGCGAGTCGACTCCGATGGTTGGCAGGTCGACTCTCAGTGGTACACAAGGCAAAAGTCAGAGAGCAGTTTTCGGACTCTGAGATCCGAGTCGACTCCCGCAATGCGCGAGTCGACTCCGAGACAGCGTGACCCCAAAAAGACAGAAGACCGAATTATTGTCTCTGAGAGCCGAGTCGACTCCCAGACAGCTCGAGTCGACTCCAAGGCAGCGCTACATCAAAAAGGCAGAAGGCTGTGTTTCGGAAACTGAGAGCCGAGTCGACTCCGGAACAGTTCGAGTCGACTCCAAGACTGGACGAGCCCAAAGACAGAAGATCGGGAGTTGCTCTGAGCGCCGAGTCGACTCCCAGGATTGTCGAGTCGACTCGAGTGGGCCAAGTTGAAAAATTAGCTCCATGGACTTCATGGGATGAGCCGACTCCGAAAATGGCAAGACAGCTCCAGAAGTTGGCGAGTCGACTCCGGGTTAAGTCGAGTCGACTTCCAGTCGCGGAGGTTACTTTAATTCAAATCCGGAACAGTTGCCGAGCCGACTCCAGAAAAGCATGAGTCGACTCCCGCTACAGCCGAGTCGACTTCAGATCGCGTGAGTCGACTCCGACCCCAACGGACATATTGTCAGGATGTGCAGAGTGTGCAGAACGGGCAGAAAAAGGTGTCTAACGGCTAGTTTCCGTGGGGGATGGCTTAAATAGCCACAGAGGACTGTAGCAAGGCAGAGAAGCACCATTCCACTCAAAGAAATCAAGCATCCTATCTCTGCCAACTGGTTTTCAACAGAAAAGAAGGAAGAGCGCCATTAACTCCATCCAGCTACCTCTTCCCAGCATTTAAAGAAGTCTCCTCCTGCCTTCAAGTCGACCAGACATTCAAGAGGAGACTCATAGTTCAAGAAGCCCTACTCTACTCCAACTCAAACGTGTTTGAGGGCTCTTAACTTCTCTCTAGTTTATATTGCTGTATATCTGTTTTTTAGAAGCTCTGTTTTTCTGTTTGTCCTTATTCTTTCCATCTTGTCTTTGCTTGATTCAATCAGGGGATTGAATCAAGAGTGTAGAGGTTGGTTGGTGAGCCGAGGGTAAAACCAACGTGTAAGGGTTCGATTGTGATCCCGGGAAAACAATCGGGGTGGTTCTAGTCGGTGAGCCTGGGAAAACCGACCGAGTTCGTTGTGAGCTCATAAAACAACAAGTTGGGTTGTGAGCTTGTAAAACAACCAGCTGTAATCCAAGGGGTTATAGTAAATTCCCCAAGTGAGACTTGGGGAGTGGACGTAGTGTTGGGAACCCGCCCATGCCGCTGATATTTCAAAAATTTTCAGATGGCAGCGGAATCGGCATGCACGGGTTCGACGTTCATCGCATGAACGCTTGTTTCGAGACCTTTCGTAATTAGGTAAGAATTAAAACTTTTAGAACTAATAGGAAGATCAAATCTTCACCTTGCGCGGGTAGATGATCACCGCGAATCTGAATTCGTGGTTTTGGAAGAGGGTTCGTTTGAAGCCGTTCAAACGTCCGGCCTCTACGGGTATCCACACGAAGTAGAGAACCGATCAAAGCTTTCTTGTCTTCCCGGGGTGCTAGCTCCCTTGCAAAGACTCCTTTGATGGCTGATCTCTTCTCTTTCTTTCAACTCTTGAAAGTGCTTGAGAGGAGGAAGAAGAAGAAGGAACTCAAGGAAGAAGAACACAGCTTCTGCAGCCTTCTTTCTTTTCCCTGCGTTGGAAGAAGGATTGGAGGAAGAGGAAGACGCCAACGCTTGGACCTTGCTCTTCCTTTGCTTGCGGCTGAACTAAGAGAGGAGAGGGGAGGGTGGCGGCAGCAAGAGGAGGATGGCTCCAATACCTAGGGCGCCGGCCTCATGGTGCTTCTTATAGCCATCAAGGGCTCCTCCAAAGTAGGAGCCCTAGATGGTTTTCCAAAGAAAGAAAGGGAGGGTGCGCCGGCCCCTCTCTCTCCTTCAATCCGCACCATCCAAGATGAGAGGGGCTGATGCCCCTCTTACTTGGTTAACCTAATCCTCTTCCAAAGAGGATTAGGTGCCTCTCTCATGGTTTAATCCTAATCTAATTAGGATTGGCCAAATTGGGTTCAATCTATACTAGTCCTAATCCAATTAGGACTTGAATGAACCATGACTCAATTGAACTCTTCAATCCTAATCCAATTAGGAGTCATGTTGATTCATTAGATTAATAATTAATTTGGACTTAAGGAATCCTAATCCAATTAGGATTTGTTTAATTTTAGTCCTGATCCAATTAGGACTCTACTTGAATCCGAAGTCCTAATCCAATTAGGATTTCTAGAAATCCTACTCCAAGTAGGAATCCAACTCAAAACTCCTAATCTCATTAGGATTGAGGAATCCTATTCCAAGTAGGAATCCCCAGTCCTAATCCAATTAGAACTCTAGTTATCCTACCCGAAGTAGGATTCTTGTTTCAAGTCCAATTAATTAATTCCTTTTTCCTTCTTCAACTTCTTATCAATCAAATTGATTTCTTGTGATTCCTAATCACGATTTCAACCATCGGATCAGTCAATACTTCTAGTGTGTGTGACCCCATAGGTTCTATTCTGACTGGTAGTGAGATATATTGTGATCTCTATCACTATATCATTGAAAACTCCTTTCAATGGGTTGGAACGATTCCAACTCAACTCATTAGGGTTTATCGATCATCAAGATAATCCCTATGAGTCCCACCATCCACCAGTGACACCTAGCAGTATATAGTGGCTACCCAGCAGAATGGAATGATGAACCTCTAGGTGCAGTTAACATGTGATACAGTCCTACTATCGTGGATCCCTACAGGACGGAGGTCATGGACAACTCGTCAAACCCCATCGTCTGTCATATGTCAAGATTTATTCGACTCGAGTTCGATAGTGAAAAACTCTTTCTCCACTGTGCATACTGCCCCGGCCGAGGTCTTACGAACTCAGTCTTATAAATCACATAGGATCTCTCCTTATCTATCAAGGTCGATAGATTCCATATAGGTGCATACCCTACTCCTACAGTGAACTTACTGCAGCTAATCTACACTGCATGGACCCATATGGCTAGAGACCATGTATGTGTGCAGTCAAACTACAATAACCTCACTGTGAGTAGCCGAAGCGCCGCAGGTCAAAGGACCAGTCACACTACTGCAACATCAAGCAAGTCACTGACGAGTGGATAGACATCCAAGTGACTTCTTGTATTGGTCACGCTCAGTACCCTTGTTTCTCTAACAAGCACCTGCACTATCACTTCAGTGTCCCTACACTGTGGACTCAAGTCTCGTCCATCCAGAAGGAGAGTGATCTGTGCACTGATCGGATCGATCACCGTCCTCGTGATGATCCTTTGATCAGGAGCATTTAGAAATTAATCACCAATGATACATGGCTCAAATTCTCAACTCTTGAGAATATGTATCATCATCTTATTAATTTCTTGGACGATTCATAGACACATATGTTAGATGTATGTCCTAGAAGCCAATTTGGCTGACACATTGTTGATTCTAGGGACATAATTTTGTACTTGACTATTTATTATTGAATAAATAAAAGGCATCTTTTTCATTCATATTGTTTATGTGTCTATGAATCGTCCAAGAAATTAATAAGATGATGATACATATTCTCAAGAGTTGAGAATTTGAGCCATGTATCATTGGTGATTAATTTCTAAATGCTCCTGATCAAAGGATCATCACGAGGACGGTGATCGATCCGATCAGTGCACAGATCACTCTCCTTCTGGATGGACGAGACTTGAGTCCACAGTGTAGGGACACTGAAGTGATAGTGCAGGTGCTTGTTAGAGAACAAGGGTACTGAGCGTGACCAATACAAGAAGTCACTTGGATGTCTATCCACTCGTCAGTGACTTGCTTGATGTTGCAGTAGTGTGACTGGTCCTTTGACCTGCGGCGCTTCGGCTACTCACAGTGAGGTTATTGTAGTTTGACTGCACACATACATGGTCTCTAGCCATATGGGTCCATGCAGTGTAGATTGGCTGCAGTAAGTTCACTGTAGGAGTAGGGTATGCACCTATATGGAATCTATCGACCTTGATAGATAAGGAGAGATCCTATGTGATTTATAAGACTGAGTTCGTAAGACCTCGGCCGGGGCAGTATGCACAGTGGAGAAAGAGTTTTTCACTATCGAACTCGAGTCGAATAAATCTTGACATATGACAGACGATGGGGTTTGACGAGTTGTCCATGACCTCCGTCCTGTAGGGATCCACGATAGTAGGACTGTATCACATGTTAACTGCACCTAGAGGTTCATCATTCCATTCTGCTGGGTAGCCACTACATGCTGCTAGGTGTCACTGGTGGATGGTGGGACTCATAGGGATTATCTTGATGATCGATAAACCCCTAATGAGTTGAGTTGGAATCGTTCCAACCCATTGAAAGGAGTTTTCAATGATATAGTGATAGAGATCACAATATATCTCACTACCAGTCAGAATAGAACCTATGGGGTCACACACACTAGAAGTATTGACCGATCCGATGGTTGAAATCGTGATTAGGAATCACAAGAAATCAATTTGATTGATAAGAAGTTGAAGAAGGAAAAAGGAATTAATTAATTGGACTTGAAACAAGAATCCTATTTCGGGTAGGATAATTAGAGTTCTAATTGGATTAGGACTGGGATTCCTACTTGGAATAGGATTCCTCAATCCTAATGAGATTAGGAGTTTTGAGTTGGATTCCTACTTGGAGTAGGATTTCTAGAAATCCTAATTGGATTAGGACTTCGGATTCAAGTAGAGTCCTAATTGGATCAGGACTAAAATTAAACAAATCCTAATTGGATTAGGATTCCTTAAGTCCAAATTAATTATTAATCTAATGAATCAACATGACTCCTAATTGGATTAGGATTGAAGAGTTCAATTGAGTCATGGTTCATTCAAGTCCTAATTGGATTAGGACTAGTATAGATTGAACCCAATTTGGCCAATCCTAATTAGATTAGGATTAAACCATGAGAGAGGCACCTAATCCTCTTTGGAAGAGGATTAGGTTAACCAAGTAAGAGGGGCATCAGCCCCTCTTATCTTGGATGGTGCGGATTGAAGGAGAGAGAGGGGCCGGCGCACCCCCCCTTTCTTTCTTTGGAAAACCATCTAGGGCTCCTACTTTGGAGGAGCCCTTGATGGCTATAAGAAGCACCATGAGGCCGGCGCCCTAGGTATTGGAGCCATCCTCCTCTTGCTGCCGCCACCCTCCCCTCTCCTCTCTTAGTTCAGCCGCAAGCAAAGGAAGAGCAAGGTCCAAGCGTTGGCGTCTTCCTCTTCCTCCAATCCTTCTTCCAACGCAGGGAAAAGAAAGAAGGCTGCAGAAGCTGTGTTCTTCTTCCTTGAGTTCCTTCTTCTTCTTCCTCCTCTCAAGCACTTTCAAGAGTTGAAAGAAAGAGAAGAGATCAGCCATAAAAGGAGTCTTTGCAAGGGAGCTAGCACCCCGGGAAGACAAGAAAGCTTTGATCGGTTCTCTACTTCGTGTGGATACCCGTAGAGGCCGGACGTTTGAACGGCTTCAAACGAACCCTCTTCCAAAACCACGAATTCAGATTCGCGGTGATCATCTACCCGCGCAAGGTGAAGATTTGATCTTCCTATTAGTTCTAAAGTTTTAATTCTTACCTAATTACGAAAGGTCTCGAAACAAGCGTTCATGCGATGAACGTCGAACCCGTGCATGCCGATTCCGCTGCCATCTGAAAATTTTTGAAATATCAGCGGCATGGGCGGGTTCCCAACAGTGGTATCAGAGCCTAGGCTTCGTAGATTAAGGTAAGAATTAAATATCTAAAGGCATATTAGATCTGAAAATTAATGATCATGCATGCTGAAAAATTCTGCATGCAGATTTTTCAGGGGTGCTGATTTTTACATGCTGATTTTTATGTGATAAAAAGATGATTCTAATTGCATTGTTAATGGGATTATAAAGTTTAGAATCATGATTAGCATGATCAGCGACCTATGTCATGATATAATCAGTTAAGTTTCAGATCTGAAAATTATAATTGTAGCATACGGTGATGATCATAGGATTCAACCCCTTTTGGTATCAAATGTAATGACCTGCGATGTGATCTGCGATGTCATGTAATTTTTCAGATGCTTGCATGCATCTTATTTGATGTTTTGAGAGGCCTGCGTGCCTCCTAAAAGGAGATGTAAATTATTTTTATTTTTATTTTACATCTGGTTGTATTTCTGTGATGTGATGTACATCAACGATCAAGTTGAAGCAAAGGCATGAGATGAAAGGTGATCTAAGCGGTTTGATGGCGATGGGATCAAGAGTTGATCAAGGATCGAATCAAGGAAGCTTGGATCCAATTCAAGAGTTGAAGACCACTTGATCGATTGATGTGCATGTGCTTGTAATACGACCTAATTAGAATCCATGATCATCACCTAGTTTAAGTTTAGCTTTAATTATTGCCGCGATTATAACTGCCTGCAATGCCGCCATTTGCATGTGATGTGAATGAGAGTCGGGTAGATAGGTCTACATGTGATGTAGCAAACCCAATTGAGACCTAAATCAAAACCTCCTCAATCAAGTCGAGAGTGAACCGACATGAGCAAGTCATATTAGATTAATTGATCTAATTGGTGTCTAGGAAAGCATGAAAGGTGGTTACTTAATTAGGACCTTACTCTCTGAGTAAGGGGAGCCTCCCACCTGCTTACCTGGCCAATTGTTCGATTACCTCTTATGAAAGGCTCAAGTTGCAAACACTAAGACCTGATTAACCAATATTAAGTCAATAGGTCTTCCACTGTAGTAGAGCTGCTAAGGCCTTTCTGATGTTGACTTGTCTCGGCTGGATACAGTGGTCAAGTTGCATTGGGGGGCTGGACCTCTCTATAGACATGAGATGTTGTAGGGTAAAGGTGGGGTTGGGTACCAATAACTGTTAGGTGAGGACCCAATGACGACTTTATTCCTACGGTTATACGGTGGGTCTGACTTAACTAAGAAATGAGACCAATAACTGTTAGGTGAGGTCTTCATGGCTTAGAGACCAAGTTGCACTGCAACATGCTTGAGAAGCATTGTACAAGAGTTGTACACTCATCCATCTATGTGTCACCAATAACTGTTAGGTGAGGTGGCATGTAAATTGGTGGGACCGCAGTACCCACTAGAAACCCTAGTCGTGTGGGATTTCCGTTTTCCTACCAGGGGAGTGTGAGGAATTCGAGAAAATAGTGGGAGTCACATTTGTTCTAAAAGACCTTAGGACAGATTAGGATCAAGTACAAAAGTCTAACTAGAATCTTTACTCTCTGCAGATACAATGTCGGCTTCAAACCCTTTGACCCGTATTCTTGAGACCAACCGACTGACCGGAACCAATTACAAGGACTGGCTTAGAAATCTCAAAATAGTTTTGGACTGTGAGAAGATAGGCTATATACTTGATTCAGATATTCCCACATTACCAGCACGTCCCACTGATGTTCAGCGTGAGATGCATAAAAAGTGGTTGGACGATGACATTAGAGTAAAATGCTATATGATGGCATCTATGTCTAATGAACTCCAATGCCAGCATGAAAATATAAAGACTGCTAGGGACATACTGGCACACCTACAAGAGTTGTATGGTGAGCAGAGTCGCACAGCTCGTTTTGAAGTGTCCAAAAGGCTTTTCAAAGCGAAGATGCGCGAAGGGCAGTCTGTCCATGATCACGGTCTGACCATGATCAAGGACCTAGAGGAGCTTGAGAAGCTCGGTATGGACATGCACAAGGAATTGCAAGTGGATTTGATCCTACAGTCACTTCCTGATTCATTTGGTCAGTTTATAGTAAACTACCACATGAATAAGATTGAATGCACTAAGACTGAACTAATCAACATGTTGGTAACTGCTGAGGGAGCCTTGAAAGGTTCAAGGGGCAATGTCCTCGCTGCTGAGTTGACTTCTGGTTCCAAGAGAAAGTCTACTTGGAAGAAAAGGAAGCCTACAAAGAAGCAGAAGAAAGACAAGAAGCCAAAGAAGGAAGTTCAAAAGAAAAAGGCTAACGACAAAGGAAATGTTTCCACTGGCAATGTCGAAGGCCACTGGAAGAGAAACTGTCCTTCATACCTCGAGAGCCTAAAGAACAAGAAAGGTGACACACCTTCAGAAGGTATAGACTTGCTCATTATTGAAACTAATCTAACGGTTTCTTCTACTTCTAGTTGGGTTATAGATTCTGGTTCTAGTGCTCATTTGTGCACTACCATGCAGGGTCTAAAGGAAAGTAGAAGGCTGGCGGAAGGTGCGGTAACCCTTCGGGTTGGCCACCCACCGATTCGCGAGACTCGCAAACTGGTCAGGAGGATGTTATCTTTCAAGCAGCATATGTGTATCGGAAGGCGAACAGAGCGGTAGACTAGGTTGCCTCCTATGTTGCTCGGCACTCCGGAAAAGTTACCCAGACTTGTGCCGATGAGCTTTCTTCTTACTTGTATCATTTTATTTCTTTTGACTTAGTAGGGCACCTACCATCTGCGACTACCGTCTGGATTTAGTTTAATACTTAGAGACTGCTATTATGTACCTGTTGCTAGCAGAAATTTGATTTCTGTTTCATGGTCTAGCACAGGAAGGTCATGTTTTTACATTTGACAAAGACTGTTGTTCTATTTATTTGAGAAATAAAATAGTCGCACGTGGTTTTATGATTGACAGTCTCTACCATTTACATATGGATGTATCTGTGAATGTTACCCGAGCAAGATGTGAGTGCCAAAGGATCCAAAAGATCCAGAGATGAGATAAACCAAAGATATTTGTGGCACCTCAGACTTGGCCATATTGGAGAAGATAGAATGAACAAAATGGATAAAGATGGGCTCTTAGGCTCATTGACTTCCGAGTCATATCCAGTTTGCGAGTCCTGTCTTCAAGGAAAGATGGCCAGACTACCCTTTGTAGGACATGGGGAGAGGACCACTGAAATACTTACCCTAGTACATACAGATGTATGTGGCCCATTCGATGTGCTAGCCAGGGGACGTTATTCTTACTTCATTACCTTTACCGATGATTATTCACGGTATGGGTATGTGTATCTTATGAGACACAAGTCTGAATCCTTTGAAAAGTTCAAAGAGTTCAAGAATGAAGTAGAAAACAAACTGGAAAACCTCTTAAGGCTCTTCGATCAGATCGAGGAGGAGAATACCTTAGTGGGAAATTCCGGGACTATCTCAAAGAAAACGGCATAGTCTCACAATGGACACCTCCGGGAACACCTCAACTCAACGGGGTGTCAGAGAGGAGAAATCGGACCCCTATTGGATATGGTCAGGTCCATGATGAGCTTCACTGATTTACCTATGTTCCTTTGGGGAGATGCCTTACTCACAGCGATTTATTTATTGAATAGAGTTCCCTCTAAATCCGTTCCTACCACACCGTATGAGATATGGCATGGTAAGAAACCAAGTCTGGGTCATCTCAAGATTTGGGGATGTCCGGCCCACGTCAAGCGACTACAGGCGGACAAGTTAGAGGCTAGGACCATAAGTGCTCGTTTTATAGGATATCCTAAAGAGTCATTAGGATACAATTTTTACGTCTCAGAGGATCACAATGTGTTTGTGAGCCGTCATGCCATCTTCTTGGAAAATCAGTTTATCCTTGATAGAGGCAGTGGGAGGAAAATTGAGCTTGAAGAGAAAGTCTCTGAAAAGCAACGAGTCATGGATCCTATAGAACCTATTCATAAGGAGCCAGTACACGATGTCCCTCAACCACCTCGTAGATCTAGTAGAGTCTCCCATCCTCCCGATAGATACTTAGGTATACTTGAAGAGGATACTGAGGAAATGTTTCCTAGTGGGAGATAGGGATCACATACAGGATCCCAAAACATACAACGAGGCGATATCTGATATCGATTTCGAGAAATGGCTAGAAGCTATGAAGTCAGAGATAGACTCCATGCATTCCAACCAAGTCTGGACCTTAGTAGATCCACCAGAAGGTATTGTACCTATTGGATGCAAATGGATCTACAAAAGGAAAGATAGGTTCGGATGGAAAGGTAGAGACCTATAAGGCAAGGCTTGTGGCGAAAGGGTATAGTCAGCGCGAAGGCATTGACTATCAGGAGACCTTTTCACCTGTAGCCATGCTAAAATCCATCCGAACATTGCTTGCCATTGCAGCATTTCATGATTATGAAATCTGGCAGATGGATGTGAAAACTGCTTTCCTGAATGGATATCTTGATGAAGATATCTATATGGAACAGCCTTTGGGTTTCACTTCCAGTGATGGAGATCACAAGGTCTGCAAGCTGCAAAGATCCATCTATGGACTAAAGCAAGCCTCTCGGAGTTGGAACACTCGTTTCGATGATGCAATCAAAACGTTTGATTTCATCAAAAACGAGGAGGAACCATGTGTTTATAAAAAGGTTAGTGGGAGTGCTGTCGTTTTTCTCGTACTGTACGTAGATGACATTCTCCTGATTGGGAATGATATTCCCATGCTAACCTCGGTCAAGGTCTGGTTGTCAAAAGAATTCTCCATGAAAGACCTTGGGGAAGCATCCTATATTTTGGGAATAAAGGTCTATAGAGATAGATCTAAAAGGATGCTTGGCCTGTCACAGAAAATGTACATAGAGGAGGTGCTGAAGAGGTTCAGCATGGAAAACTCCAAGAGGGGTCTCTTACCCCTAAGGCATGGAATTCATCTCTCCAAGAAGATGTGCCCCAACACATCTGAGGAGATTCAACGCATGAGCAAGATTCCTTATGCATCGGCAATAGGAAGCCTCATGTATGCCATGCTATGTACACGACCTGATATAGCTCTTGCTGTGAGTGTCACAAGCAGATATCAGTCGAATCCAGGTGAAGAACACTGGACAGCTGTGAAGAATATTCTTAAGTACTTGAGAAGAACTAAAGATTTATTCTTGGTTTTTGGAGGATCATCAGAGTTAAAGGTAGAAGGGTACACAGATTCAGACTTCATGACTGATGTCGATGACAGGAAGTCAACATCTGGATACGTGTTCTTGTGCAATGGTGGTACGGTGAATTGGAAGAGTTCTAAACAACCGATCATTGCTGATTCGACTATGGAAGCCGAATACATCGCCGCCTCTGAAGCTGCTAAGGAAGGCTTCTGGTTCAAGAAATTCATTGCAGAGCTGGATGTGATGACATCAGATGCCATAACACTCTACTGCGATAACAATGGCGCCATAGCCCTTGCTAAGGAGCCAAGGTCTCATCAGAAGTCTAAGCATATAGAGCGGCACTTTCACCTCATACGCGACTATGTGGAGAAGAAATATGTAGAGGTGCAGAGAGTAGACTCCGCGGATAACGTGGCAGACCCTTTCACTAAGCAGCTGAGTCAGCAAAAGACTGAAGCCCACCTTGAGAAGATGGGCCTAAGATATATGACCAATTGGCTTTAGTGCAAGTGGGAGATTGTTAGATGTATGCCCTAGAAGCCAATTTGGCTGACACATTGTTGATTCTAGGGACATAATTTTGTACTTGACTATTTATTATTGAATAAATAAAAGGCATCTTTTTCATTCATATTGTTTATGTGTCTATGAATCGTCCAAGAAATTAATAAGATGATGATACATATTCTCAAGAGTTGAGAATTTGAGCCATGTATCATTGGTGATTAATTTCTAAATGCTCCTGATCAAAGGATCATCACGAGGACGGTGATCGATCCGATCAGTGCACAGATCACTCTCCTTCTGGATGGACGAGACTTGAGTCCACAGTGTAGGGACACTGAAGTGATAGTGCAGGTGCTTGTTAGAGAACAAGGGTACTGAGCGTGACCAATACAAGAAGTCACTTGGATGTCTATCCACTCGTCAGTGACTTGCTTGATGTTGCAGTAGTGTGACTGGTCCTTTGACCTGCGGCGCTTCGGCTACTCACAGTGAGGTTATTGTAGTTTGACTGCACACATACATGGTCTCTAGCCATATGGGTCCATGCAGTGTAGATTGGCTGCAGTAAGTTCACTGTAGGAGTAGGGTATGCACCTATATGGAATCTATCGACCTTGATAGATAAGGAGAGATCCTATGTGATTTATAAGACTGAGTTCGTAAGACCTCGGCCGGGGCAGTATGCACAGTGGAGAAAGAGTTTTTCACTATCGAACTCGAGTCGAATAAATCTTGACATATGACAGACGATGGGGTTTGACGAGTTGTCCATGACCTCCGTCCTGTAGGGATCCACGATAGTAGGACTGTATCACATGTTAACTGCACCTAGAGGTTCATCATTCCATTCTGCTGGGTAGCCACTACATGCTGCTAGGTGTCACTGGTGGATGGTGGGACTCATAGGGATTATCTTGATGATCGATAAACCCTAATGAGTTGAGTTGGAATCGTTTCAACCCATTGAAAGGAGTTTTCAATGATATAGTGATAGAGATCACAATATATCTCACTACCAGTCAGAATAGAACCTATGGGGTCACACACACTAGAAGTATTGATCGATCCGATGGTTGAAATCGTGATTAGGAATCACAAGAAATCAATTTGATTGATAAGAAGTTGAAGAAGGAAAAAGGAATTAATTAATTGGACTTGAAACAAGAATCCTATTTCGGGTAGGATAACTAGAGTTCTAATTGGATTAGGACTGGGATTCCTACTTGGAATAGGATTTCTCAATCCTAATGAGATTAGGAGTTTTGAGTTGGATTCCTACTTGGAGTAGGATTTCTAGAAATCCTAATTGGATTAGGACTTCGGATTCAAGTAGAGTCCTAATTGGATCAGGACTAAAATTAAACAAATCCTAATTGGATTAGGATTCCTTAAGTCCAAATTAATTATTAATCTAATGAATCAACATGACTCCTAATTGGATTAGGATTGAAGAGTTCAATTGAGTCATGGTTCATTCAAGTCCTAATTGGATTAGGACTAGTATAGATTGAACCCAATTTGGCCAATCCTAATTAGATTAGGATTAAACCATGAGAGAGGCACCTAATCCTCTTTGGAAGAGGATTAGGTTAACCAAGTAAGAGGGTCATCAGCCCCTCTTATCTTGGATGGTGCGTATTGAAGGAGAGAGAGGGGCCGGCGCACCCCCCCTTTCTTTCTTTGGAAAACCATCTAGGGCTCCTACTTTGGAGGAGCCCTTGATGGCTATAAGAAGCACCATGAGGCCGGCGCCCTAGGTATTGGAGCCATCCTCCTCTTGCTGCCGCCACCCTCCCCTCTCCTCTCTTAGTTCAGCCGCAAGCAAAGGAAGAGCAAGGTCCAAGCGTTGGCGTCTTCCTCTTCCTCCAATCCTTCTTCCAACGCAGGGAAAAGAAAGAAGGCTGCAGAAGCTGTGTTCTTCTTCCTTGAGTTCCTTCTTCTTCTTCCTCCTCTCAAGCACTTTCAAGAGTTGAAAGAAAGAGAAGAGATCAGCCATCAAAGGAGTCTTTGCAAGGGAGCTAGCACCCCGGGAAGACAAGAAAGCTTTGATCGGTTCTCTACTTCGTGTGGATACCCGTAGAGGCCGGACGTTTGAACGGCTTCAAACGAACCCTCTTCCAAAACCACGAATTCAGATTCGCGGTGATCATCTACCCGCGCAAGGTGAAGATTTGATCTTCCTATTAGTTCTAAAAGTTTTAATTCTTACCTAATTACGAAAGGTCTCGAAACAAGCGTTCATTGCGATGAACGTCGAACCCGTGCATGCCGATTCCGCTGCCATCTGAAAATTTTTGAAATATCAGCGGCATGGGCGGGTTCCCAACAACATAAACAATATGAATGAAAAAGATGCCTTTTATTTATTCAATAATAAATAGTCAAGTACAAAATTATGTCCCTAGAATCAACAATGTGTCAGCCAAATTGGCTTCTAGGGCATACATCTAACAATCTCCCACTTGCACTAAAGCCAATTGGTCATATATCTTAGGCCCATCTTCTCAAGGTGGGCTTCAGTCTTTTTGCTGACTCAGCTGCTTAGTGAAAGGGTCTGCCACGTTATCCGCGGAGTCTACTCTCTGCACCTCTACATATTTCTTCTCCACATAGTCGCGTATGAGGTGAAAGCGCTGCTCTATACGCTTAGACTTCTGATGAGACCTTGGCTCCTTAGCAAGGGCTATGGCGCCATTGTTATCGCAGTAGAGTGTTATGGCATCTGATGTCATCACATCCAGCTCTGCAATGAATTTCTTGAACCAGAAGCCTTCCTTAGCAGCTTCAGAGGCGGCGATGTATTCGGCTTCCATAGTCGAATCAGCAATGATCGGTTGTTTAGAACTCTTCCAATTCACCGTACCACCATTGCACAAGAACACGTATCCAGATGTTGACTTCCTGTCATCGACATCAGTCATGAAGTCTGAATCTGTGTACCCTTCTACCTTTAACTCTGATGATCCTCCAAAAACCAAGAATAAATCTTTAGTTCTTCTCAAGTACTTAAGAATATTCTTCACAGCTGTCCAGTGTTCTTCACCTGGATTCGACTGATATCTGCTTGTGACACTCACAGCAAGAGCTATATCAGGTCGTGTACATAGCATGGCATACATGAGGCTTCCTATTGCCGATGCATAAGGAATCTTGCTCATGCGTTGAATCTCCTCAGATGTGTTGGGGCACATCTTCTTGGAGAGATGAATTCCATGCCTTAGGGGTAAGAGACCCCTCTTGGAGTTTTCCATGCTGAACCTCTTCAGCACCTCCTCTATGTACATTTTCTGTGACAGGCCAAGCATCCTTTTAGATCTATCTCTATAGACCTTTATTCCCAAAATATAGGATGCTTCCCCAAGGTCTTTCATGGAGAATTCTTTTGACAACCAGACCTTGACCGAGGTTAGCATGGGAATATCATTCCCAATCAGGAGAATGTCATCTACGTACAGTACGAGAAAAACGACAGCACTCCCACTAACCTTTTTATAAACACATGGTTCCTCCTCGTTTTTGATGAAATCAAACGTTTTGATTGCATCATCGAAACGAGTGTTCCAACTCCGAGAGGCTTGCTTTAGTCCATAGATGGATCTTTGCAGCTTGCAGACCTTGTGATCTCCATCACTGGAAGTGAAACCCAAAGGCTGTTCCATATAGATATCTTCATCAAGATATCCATTCAGGAAAGCAGTTTTCACATCCATCTGCCAGATTTCATAATCATGAAATGCTGCAATGGCAAGCAATGTTCGGATGGATTTTAGCATGGCTACAGGTGAAAAGGTCTCCTGATAGTCAATGCCTTCGCGCTGACTATACCCTTTCGCCACAAGCCTTGCCTTATAGGTCTCTACCTTTCCATCCGAACCTATCTTCCTTTTGTAGATCCATTTGCATCCAATAGGTACAATACCTTCTGGTGGATCTACTAAGGTCCAGACTTGGTTGGAATGCATGGAGTCTATCTCTGACTTCATAGCTTCCAGCCATTTCTCGGAATCGATATCAGATATCGCCTCGTTGTATGTTTTGGGATCCTGTATGTGATCCCTATCTCCCACTAGGAACATTTCCTCAGTATCCTCTTCAAGTATACCTAAGTATCTATCGGGAGGATGGGAGACTCTACTAGATCTACGAGGTGGTTGAGGGACATCGTGTACTGGCTCCTTATGAATAGGTTCTATAGGATCCATGACTCGTTGCTTTTCAGAGACTTTCTCTTCAAGCTCAATTTTCCTCCCACTGCCTCTATCAAGGATAAACTGATTTTCCAAGAAGATGGCATGACGGCTCACAAACACATTGTGATCCTCTGAGACGTAAAAATTGTATCCTAATGACTCTTTAGGATATCCTATAAAACGAGCACTTATGGTCCTAGCCTCTAACTTGTCCGCCTGTAGTCGCTTGACGTGGGCCGGACATCCCCAAATCTTGAGATGACCCAGACTTGGTTTCTTACCATGCCATATCTCATACGGTGTGGTAGGAACGGATTTAGAGGGAACTCTATTCAATAAATAAATCGCTGTGAGTAAGGCATCTCCCCAAAGGAACATAGGTAAATCAGTGAAGCTCATCATGGACCTGACCATATCCAATAGGGTCCGATTTCTCCTCTCTGACACCCCATTGAGTTGAGGTGTTCCCGGAGGTGTCCATTGTGAGACTATGCCGTTTTCTTTGAGATAGTCCCGGAATTCCCCACTAAGGTATTCTCCTCCTCGATCTGATCGAAGAGCCTTAAGAGGTTTTCCAGTTTGTTTTTCTACTTCATTCTTGAACTCTTTGAACTTTTCAAAGGATTCAGACTTGTGTCTCATAAGATACACATACCCATACCGTGAATAATCATCGGTAAAGGTAATGAAGTAAGAATAACGTCCCCTGGCTAGCACATCGAATGGGCCACATACATCTGTATGTACTAGGGTAAGTATTTCAGTGGTCCTCTCCCCATGTCCTACAAAGGGTAGTCTGGCCATCTTTCCTTGAAGACAGGACTCGCAAACTGGATATGACTCGGAAGTCAATGAGCCTAAGAGCCCATCTTTATCCATTTTGTTCATTCTATCTTCTCCAATATGGCCAAGTCTGAGGTGCCACAAATATCTTTGGTTTATCTCATCTCTGGATCTTTTGGATCCTTTGGCACTCACATCTTGCTCGGTAACATTCACAGATACATCCATATGTAAATGGTAGAGACTGTCAATCATAAAACCACGTGCGACTATTTTATTTCTCAAATAAATAGAACAGCAGTCTTTGTCAAATGTAAAAACATGACCTTCCTGTGCTAGACATGAAACAGAAATCAAATTTCTGCTAGCAACAGGTACATAATAGCAGTCTCTAAGTATTAAACTAAATCCAGGTAGTCGCAGATGGTAGGTGCCCACAGCCACAGCAGCAACTTTTGCCCCGTTGCCAACCCGAAGGGTTACCGCACCTTCCGCCAGCCTTCTACTTTCCTTTAGACCCTGCATGGTAGTGCACAAATGAGCACTAGAACCAGAATCTATAACCCAACTAGAAGTAGAAGAAACCGTTAGATTAGTTTCAATAATGAGCAAGTCTATACCTTCTGAAGGTGTGTCACCTTTCTTGTTCTTTAGGCTCTCGAGGTATGAAGGACAGTTTCTCTTCCAGTGGCCTTCGACATTGCAGTGGAAACATTTTCCTTTGTCGTTAGCCTTTTTCTTTTGAACTTCCTTCTTTGGCTTCTTGTCTTTCTTCTGCTTCTTTGTAGGCTTCCTTTTCTTCCAAGTAGACTTTCTCTTGGAACCAGAAGTCAACTCAGCAGCGAGGACATTGCCCCTTGAACCTTTCAAGGCTCCCTCAGCAGTCACCAACATGTTGATTAGTTCAGTCTTAGTGCATTCAATCTTATTCATGTGGTAGTTTACTATAAACTGACCAAATGAATCAGGAAGTGACTGTAGGATCAAATCCACTTGCAATTTCTTGTGCATGTCCATACCGAGCTTCTCAAGCTCCTCTAGGTCCTTGATCATGGTCAGACCGTGATCATGGACAGACTGCCCTTCGCGCATCTTCGCTTTGAAAAGCCTCTTGGACACTTCAAAACGAGCTGTGCGACTCTGCTCACCATACAACTCTTGTAGGTGTGCCAGTATGTCCCTAGCAGTCTTTATATTTTCATGCTGGCATTGGAGTTCATTAGACATAGATGCCATCATATAGCATTTTACTCTAATGTCATCGTCCAACCACTTTTTATGCATCTCACGCTGAACATCAGTGGGACGTGCTGGTAATGTGGGGATATCTGAATCAAGTATATAGCCTATCTTCTCACAGTCCAAAACTATTTTGAGATTTCTAAGCCAGTCCTTGTAATTGGTTCCGGTCAGTCGGTTGGTCTCAAGAATACGGGTCAAAGGGTTTGAAGCCGACATTGTATCTGCAGAGAGTAAAGATTCTAGTTAGACTTTTGTACTTGATCCTAATCTGTCCTAAGGTCTTTTAGAACAAATGTGACTCCCACTATTTTCTCGAATTCCTCACACTCCCCTGGTAGGAAAACGAAATTCCACACGACTAGGGTTTCTAGTGGGTACTGCGGTCCCACCAATTTACATGCCACCTCACCTAACAGTTATTGGTGACACATAGATGGATGAGTGTACAACTCTGTACAATGCTTCTCAAGCATGTTGCAGTGCAACTTGGTCTCTAAGCCATGAAGACCTCACCTAACAGTTATTGGTCTCATTTCTTAGTTAAGTCAGACCCACCGTATAACCGTAGGAATAAAGTCGTCATTGGGTCCTCACCTAACAGTTATTGGTACCCAACCCCACCTTTACCCTACAACATCTCATGTCTATAGAGAGGTCCAGCCCCCCAATGCAACTTGACCACTGTATCCAGCCGAGACAAGTCAACATCAGAAAGGCCTTAGCAGCTCTACTACAGTGGAAGACCTATTGACTTAATATTGGTTAATCAGGTCTTAGTGTTTGCAACTTGAGCCTTTCATAAGAGGTAATCAAACAATTGGCCAGGTAAGCAGGTGGAAGGCTCCCCTTACTCAGAGAGTAAGGTCCTAATTAAGTAACCACCTTTCATGCTTTCCTAGACACCAATTAGATCAATTAATCTAATATGACTTGCTCATGTCGGTTCACTCTCGACTTGATTGAGGAGGTTTTGATTTAGGTCTCAATTGGGTTTGCTACATCACATGTAGACCTATCTACCCGACTCTCATTCACATCACATGCAAACGGCGCATTGCAGGCAGTTATAATCGCGGCAATAATTAAAGCTAAACTTTAACTAGGTGATGATCATGGATTCTAATTAGGTCGTATTACAAGCACATGCACATCAATCGATCAAGTGGTCTTCAACTCTTGAATTGGATCCAAGCTTCCTTGATTCGATCCTTGATCAACTCTTGATCCCATCGCCATCAACCGCTTAGATCACCTTTCATCTCATGCCTTTGCTTCAACTTGATCGTTGATGTACATCACATCACAGAAATACAACCAGATGTAAAATAAAAATAAAAATAATTTACATCTCCTTTTAGGAGGCACGCAGGCCTCTCAAAACATCAAATAAGATGCATGCAAGCATCTGAAAAATTACATGACATCGCAGATCACATCGCAGGTCATTACATTTGATACCAAAAGGGGTTGAATCCTATGATCATCACCGTATGCTACAATTATAATTTTCAGATCTGAAACTTAACTGATTATATCATGACATAGGTCGCTGATCATGCTAATCATGATTCTAAACTTTGTAATCCCATTAACAATGCAATTAGAATCATCTTTTTATCACATAAAAATCAGCATGTAAAAATCAGCACCCCTGAAAAATCTGCATGCAGAATTTTTCAGCATGCATGATCATTTAATTTTCAGATCTAATATGCCTTTAGATATTTAATTCTTACCTTAATCTACGAAGCCTAGGCTCTGATACCACTGTTGGGAAACCCGCCCATGCCGCTGATATTTCAAAAATTTTCAGATGGCAGCGGAATCGGCATGCACGGGTTCGACGTTCATCACATGAACGCTTGTTTCGAGACCTTTCGTAATTAGGTAAGAATTAAAACTTTTAGAACTAATAGGAAGATCAAATCTTCACCTTGCGCGGGTAGATGATCACCGCGAATCTGAATTCGTGGTTTTGGAAGAGGGTTCGTTTGAAGCCGTTCAAACGTCCGGCCTCTACGGGTATCCACACGAAGTAGAGAACCGATCAAAGCTTTCTTGTCTTCCCGGGGTGCTAGCTCCCTTGCAAAGACTCCTTTGATGGCTGATCTCTTCTCTTTCTTTCAACTCTTGAAAGTGCTTGAGAGGAGGAAGAAGAAGAAGGAACTCAAGGAAGAAGAACACAGCTTCTGCAGCCTTCTTTCTTTTCCCTGCGTTGGAAGAAGGATTGGAGGAAGAGGAAGACGCCAACGCTTGGACCTTGCTCTTCCTTTGCTTGCGGCTGAACTAAGAGAGGAGAGGGGAGGGTGGCGGCAGCAAGAGGAGGATGGCTCCAATACCTAGGCGCCGGCCTCATGGTGCTTCTTATAGCCATCAAGGGCTCCTCCAAAGTAGGAGCCCTAGATGGTTTTCCAAAGAAAGAAAGGGGGGGTGCGCCGGCCCCTCTCTCTCCTTCAATCCGCACCAACCAAGATGAGAGGGGCTGATGCCCCTCTTACTTGGTTAACCTAATCCTCTTCCAAAGAGGATTAGGTGCCTCTCTCATGGTTTAATCCTAATCTAATTAGGATTGGCCAAATTGGGTTCAATCTATACTAGTCCTAATCCAATTAGGACTTGAATGAACCATGACTCAATTGAACTCTTCAATCCTAATCCAATTAGGAGTCATGTTGATTCATTAGATTAATAATTAATTTGGACTTAAGGAATCCTAATCCAATTAGGATTTGTTTAATTTTAGTCCTGATCCAATTAGGACTCTACTTGAATCCGAAGTCCTAATCCAATTAGGATTTCTAGAAATCCTACTCCAAGTAGGAATCCAACTCAAAACTTCTAATCTCATTAGGATTGAGGAATCCTATTCCAAGTAGGAATCCCAGTCCTAATCCAATTAGAACTCTAGTTATCCTACCCGAAGTAGGATTCTTGTTTCAAGTCCAATTAATTAATTCCTTTTTCCTTCTTCAACTTCTTATCAATCAAATTGATTTCTTGTGATTCCTAATCACGATTTCAACCATCGGATCAGTCAATACTTCTAGTGTGTGTGACCCCATAGGTTCTATTCTGACTGGTAGTGAGATATATTGTGATCTCTATCACTATATCATTGAAAACTCCTTTCAATGGGTTGGAACGATTCCAACTCAACTCATTAGGGTTTATCGATCATCAAGATAATCCCTATGAGTCCCACCATCCACCAGTGACACCTAGCAGCATGTAGTGGCTACCCAGCAGAATGGAATGATGAACCTCTAGGTGCAGTTAACATGTGATACAGTTCTACTATCGTGGATCCCTACAGGACGGAGGTCATGGACAACTCGTCAAACCCCATCGTCTGTCATATGTCAATATTTATTCGACTCGAGTTCGATAGTGAAAAACTCTTTCTCCACTGTGCATACTGCCCCGGCCGAGGTCTTACGAACTCAGTCTTATAAATCACATAGGATCTCTCCTTATCTATCAAGGTCGATAGATTCCATATAGGTGCATACCCTACTCCTACAGTGAACTTACTGCAGCTAATCTACACTGCATGGACCCATATGGCTAGAGACCATGTATGTGTGCAGTCAAACTACAATAACCTCACTGTGAGTAGCCGAAGCGCCGCAGGTCAAAGGACCAGTCACACTACTGCAACATCAAGCAAGTCACTGACGAGTGGATAGACATCCAAGTGATTTCTTGTATTGGTCACGCTCAGTACCCTTGTTCTCTAACAAGCACCTGCACTATCACTTCAGTGTCCCTACACTGTGGACTCAAGTCTCGTCCATCCAGAAGGAGAGTGATCCGTGCACTGATCGGATCGATCACCGTCCTCGTGATGATCCTTTGATCAGGAGCATTTAGAAATTAATCACCAATGATACATGGCTCAAATTCTCAACTCTTGAGAATATGTATCATCATCTTATTAATTTTTTGGACGATTCATAGACACATAAACAATATGAATGAAAAAGATGCCTTTTATTTATTCAATAATAAATAGTCAAGTACAAAATTATGTCCCTAGAATCAACAATGTGTCAGCCAAATTGGCTTCTAGGGCATACATCTAACACGTAGGAGCAAGGATTAGCTCCGAACCACTATAAACATTGTGTTTGTGATTGCTTGTGTCTCTCTCTCTCACTCTCATTTCACTCACAGCACATAGCAACTAATTAATCATCTTGCAAAAGTATTAATTAGTCATCCACAAACGTTTTAATTGCAAAATTATTTTAAAACCCAATTCACCCCCCTCTTGGGTTGTCTATCTGGGCAACATTTAGACTCGCAGAAAAATTAGTCGTTACAGTTGTCAGGTGCAGAGGGGTCAACTCACCATTTTATAGGAGCGAATCGAGATTTTCAAAGAGTCAACTCATAATCTTCAGGAGTAGGCACGAGATTGCTTCTGTTTTTACTGCGCTCTGTCTTTTATTTGTGACACTTGTAGAGTTGGCTCTCTCAGTTCGGGGGTCGACTCGAGATTTTTAGAAGTCGACTCATTAATTTCAAGGATCGACTCTTCAGCAGACTGTCTTTCGCTGCTTTTTATCTTTCTACTATGGCCATTCTAGGGTTGACTCTAGTTTTACTTGAGTCGCCTCGTAAATTTCATGGGTCGACTCACTAAAGCAATAATTTTTTCAGCTCTCTATTTTTTCTCTATGGCCATTCTATGGTTGACTTGCTTTTATCTAGGGTCTACTTGTGTTATGCTAGAGTCAGCTCGAGTACTTCATTGGTCGACTCATCAATGAGATAAATTTTTTGGCTTTCTATCTATCCTCTAAGACTATTCTGGGGTCGATTCACGATCTATTGGAGTCGGCTCATAAAGGTGCATCAGTCAGCGACAGTGTTCTAGGGTTGACTCATTGTAGCCAGGTAAAGAATTTGTGGCCCATTTTTTCATATTTAAAACATGTTGTCTACTTGAGTGATTGTTAATGATTTGATAAACAAATTTTTTAATAAATTTTTTTATAAAGGATTATTACTAAGTCCAGCTTTGTCAGAGTAGCTCATTGGCTATCTAAGATCGTATTTAACTTTTCAAAATTTAAAGTAAATTTATCTACAATTAGTTTTAGCTTGTTTACTTCTTTTCCTAGGTTTTGATTTTCTTTATTAAGGATTGTTTTGCTTTTGAGCTTTATTCATTTTCATTTATAAGAGTTTGATTTTTGAGTTTTAGTTTTTTATTTCTTTGACCAAGCATCCTAAATTGATCTAGTAATTCATTAAAAGCTTCTTGGAGCTCATCAAAGGTGAAATCACTAATGTGTTGAGAGTTTACCTCATACGCATGGGCCATGAGGCACATATTTACTATTTCTTGGGTCCCCTTCTCTAAACTTGATTTGTCTTTGTCGCCCTATGTTGTGATCATGGCTTTCTTCCTTGGCTTCTTGAGAGCTTTCCTAGGCAGTTGGAAGTCTGCTCTGAAATGACTAGAGTTTTGCCCTCATAGTACACCAGCAGCTGCTCTTTTTTTACTTGCTTGGCGGAAACCATGTGCGCGCGACCAGGTGCCACGGCGAGGAGCGGACCAAACCTGCAAAACTGACAAAGGGCCACACAAGACTGTACTAGAGCGAGCAAAACTTTGACCGAAGGGAATGGGTTGAGCCCACGGAACATGCGAGGGCGATGGATCGGAACAAATAAGGCCAATCCAATTTTACGCGCGTGGCCATGAAAACTTCATAAGGCAGGAGACGAGCCTGCACAGGAAGCGCATCTCGGCCATCCGGATCATGCGTCCTGTGAGGGTAGACTGACCGCGCCGAAGTGCCGCGCACGACCGCCATGAGGGCCAGCCGGCAGCGGCACTCGAGCGTCGTGGCAGCAGCAAGAGCGTTCCGGCTTCATCGGGGACGAATAGTGCACGACACGTCCGCCACCAATGGGCTTGCGCGGCGCGATGCGAAACGCTAGCTGCTGTAGAAGCCCCCTACCACCCCCAAAGCCCACCGTGGGGGTTCCAAAGTACCGAGGAGCATTGCAAACGGGAACGGCCCGGACACGTGTTTGCTTAACCACATGGATAAGATCGCATGACCTATGGGATGTGCGATGGGTTACTAATGACAACTGACCCCCATGCCCAATTTTCTTGACATCGAGCACTGACCCTTGCCTATACAAACCAATCTTAAGAGACTCTCTAGATAAATGCTCTGGAGCCCTCTTATGCCTAGTGTTGTCTCTCCTTTTAGATACTCTTCAGCAAGGGAACTTCTCATTTTTGTTATTTTGGGTTGGATCCGGCATCAGAGCAAAGACCTGAGCACGATTTGCTCTTTCCAATTCCATCTTGGGAGCGACCGAAGTTGGAGCCACCACTACCAAGTACATTAACCACCTCGGAGGCACATCACAACCTTCCGGCCAATGTCTATGGTCTGAATAGCCTATTGTTTGAGCCCTCTAGCAACTTAGCCAGCTCGGCACCTGGTTGAATTGATCTTCAGCGGCAAACAATAACAGTTTAAGGCATTTTATATGTGCACCGAATTCCTGTCATCAGGCCAATTGACAAGTAATGGCTGTTTATTATACTCATGGTAACATTGGTCAAATGTTTCACTATGATGCCATGCCAAACAATAAATTTTATGGCAACATATGTTTGCAACAATAAATTTGACTATGATCAGCCGAAAGTTTGCATTCTAGAAACAAATTAATTTTTGAGTACTCAAGTGACCTCTAGGTGTAGTGATCTTGCAAAGGTTTCCAAAAATCGAGCATAATCAAGACCCGATCTAGATCTTGGAAGTTCATTAGAATTTCAAAAAGTAAATGGAAGAGTTTGATGTAAAAGTGATGAGCAATGAATGTTCCATCTAATGTTGATTAATAGCATATGATTGATTTTGAGAAAAAAGCATATACTACTGATTTTCTTGAGGATGCTACTGCACTAAGAGCACTCAGCATTTCATGTTGTTAAGATACCTTGTATTGGAGAAGCATACACAATCAATAGTGAAACCAAGGACAACTTCCATTCGCATCAGGGATCCTGATTTGGAACAGATTGCAAATGACATGAGAAATAATCGAAACTACAGGGAAATGATCGAAAACTACGTCAGGGCCAACAAGCTAGAGCCAGGATGAAGTCAGAACATGCTAAAAATTTCGGAGGCCCATAACTTGACAGGAATTACTATCACATGTTTGCTGGAAAGCTTCCAGTATCTTCCCCATGATGTCAAGCCCAACAAATATGTCCCAGCTGGATTTTGTAAAGTAAAAGGATATCTGGTCTGAAGTTAAAAGAAATTCAAAGACGTCTATTTTAAGATGTTCAGATTTTGGTTATTTCTGATGGAGAAGCGCTCTTTCTACTTATATTTTCTCTATTCCAAGCATTTAAACTCGATTTTTGAATCTATGTTATATGAGTCTGTCTTACTCCTATGGTTTTATTTATGGGAAATTTACTACTCAGGTTAAGGTTTTGAGATGTAAATCATGGTAAAACTATATTAAGTCTCGAAGAAATGCCAAAGTTTTTAGCAAGGTGCTGCTTGCCCATTATCAATAATCTTCAAGATGTTATGGTTTTCTCATAGCTCTCTCTTTGATTTTTTTTTCATTAAAGTCCCTGCATGAAATAACCTCTTCCAAAACCAGCAAGTAATGGCTTCCAGAACTTAAACAACCACGTAAACTTTATTGAGATACAGATTTTACTGCACGATGTAAAACGAGGACTCGGAGAACATAAACATCATAACCAGAGCAGGTAACTCTCTGCCATGAAAGACAACTCCAATGCTAGTTATTCTCAAGACACCAAAATCTGACAACGAAATTATCATGACCAGCACAACATTGCTACTTTATGTTAGGAGGCCATTCATCAACAATGTTTGGTGCAGAAACAGCGGCGGCGGAAGCCCCGACACTTCCCTCCAGGGAAGCCCTCCGTTTTGCAGACATTTGCACAGTTGTCAGAGCGCACACATGGTCCCTTGAACCTGTGGCTCTGCGACTCACATGTTCTTGCCTCCACCTTCATCGTAGCCATCTCTGTATAGAGTGGACACAACGAATAATCACAACTTTGTTAGATATGGAGTAATATAAATGCCGTGTTTTACCAAAAACAAAAAAAAATGAACAAAAATATAATCCCATATGGAAGTAAAAGAAGAAATGATGACAAGAAAGAAACTAGAGCTTTTCATGAACTATAGCATTTTCTAATAGATCATGCAGTATAGTCATAATTTAAATAGTTCAAGAGCAGCCAGCTTTTAAGTGATTTTATGTTAAAATACTTTGTAGGACCCTGACGAACGCTTACTAACAGCATATAGTGAAAAAACGAAGAAAAAAGAAAAGAACCAGAGGCAACGATAAGCAGCACAAGGAGAAGGATGGCTGGAAGCATCCTTCGGGAGCGCTCCATTGCTAGACGCAGCAAGAAAGAGAGGGAAGTGAGAGAATGGGAGAATTGCGACTCTTGGGAGCAAGAGAGAGGTTGCTACTGCCTTATATAGAAGAGCTAGGGGGTTTCTCATTAGAGGCATTTGGTGTGTTACTATTAGAGCATTCATTGTCTCTGCAACATTAGGCGGTATTCTTTTACTCTGGTCACGACTTGTAGATATTTAGCATTTTGGCCCTGCAAAAAAGAAAAAGAAAATTCGTGAAAAGATTCCACCTGTTACTTACGGCTCGTTTTCTGAGTGGAAGCATGCGCAGCCACGCAGTAAAATATTAAGGTTAATCTAAAGGATGGATCTGCATAAGAATCAATAGGTTCGAAGATTAAGGTTTATAGGACACGAGCTAGACTTCAAGGAAACACAATCGCTAGTTATGATTTCCTTGGGATGTTTAAACATAAGATTTTTAAATATTTGAGTATGACCGGAAGGAAACTATCTAAGATTGAGAAGATCTTACACATTCTAATAATGTTATCACCACAATGCCTTAATGTTGTATTAATGTGCTGATTTTATTAGAGTTACGTTACTTTAAAACAGAGCATAGACAGTGGAGGCGGCCAGAAATGGTCCTTTATTCCTTTTGCGGGCCCATTCCTCGTAACACGTGCCTGTGAAAAGACATATTGGACGCAGAGCATCTTGATTTACAAAGACACGCTCCATAGACAATGGTGATGAGGAATATATGCCTGCCTCTGGAAATGAGGTAATCCAAAAATGCGACCAAGTGAAGACCACTGGATTTGAATCCCGTATGGATTTCAAGTTACCTGGTTGGAATTTAAATATGAAAAATTGTCTAGAAATTCACAGATCAGTGGGTTGGCAAGTTTAAACCACGTGCAATAATTCTTAGCACCACTTGTGTTAATTAGGAAACTACCCGTCCAATGCTTGAAATTGTCATGGACTAGATACCATGTCTCATGCTAGTTTTGTTTCCCATAGGGACTTGCCTCAATTGGTAATTGGTTTTCTAGTTCAGTTTCTCTCTCTCTGTCTCTCTCTCTCCTGTGTGTGTGTGTGTGTGTGTGTGTGTGTGTGTGTGTGTATTTTATGGGGAATTCATGGTCAGGTTGACTACGCTCAGTGATTACTAGCAATTCTACGTTGTTAACTTAATTGTCCTGTTTTTACTTGGCTGTCTGTACTCCGTGAGAGCTATATAAAATACGGATTATATATATATAAAATAACGCATGATATATAAGAACCTCGCTTGACCAACTGAGTCAAACAAATGTCCAAACATCCTCAGGCTTGATAGCATAAAATACTAAGTCTGAAATCTTCATTCTAGAGAAGAAAAACATTTGCAACGTCCATAATTGTCAGTGTAGATGTTTCTTTCTGAAAATTTGCAAGTTTTGCTAAAACATTCAAGGCCAAGAGTTTAATTTGCTTCTTTTGAGCTGGCCAGGTCAATACCAAGCTAGAGGGATGCTACGATGAGAAGATCTGTGAAAAGAAAATGAAAGGCTTCGAGGTATGCTGCCAGAACAGCGTCTCTGCCAAGCTAAGATCCAAATAGTCTGGACAGCACTTTCCCGGCCAGGTTACACCTCCAAATTGATTTAATTGCCAAAATAATGCACATGAAAAGCATGGCTCTAAGGTTCAGCAATAGGCCATAATTCTAAAGTTAATATATTTTATGATATATCCAAGCTTTTTTTCTTTCTTCTTCTTCTTCTTCTTCTTCTTTTATCTAGAAAAAGGAAAAAGTGAAAAAGAGGCCAACGCACATGAAAAGCATGGCTCTGGGTGTCGGCAAGTGGCCAAAAATCTAAAGTTAGTATGAGATTATCCAAGCTTTTTCTGTGGGCAATGGAGGAGACTAGAAAATGGAAAAAGTGAAAAAGAGGCAGGAATTGCCTAGTAGTGCGTTAATCGGCGGCTTTTCCTCCTTTACCTCATTTTTCTAATTGGTTCCAGCATCTTCCAGAGCACCCTGTAACATGCCTTCTTAAAGTTGGAAAAGGTTGGCGAGGCCACTGTCAAAAGCTAAGAGATATGGCTTAAAGAAGAGAACAATTTTCAAAAAGCTGATAACTTTAGAGACGAGCAATCTCCTCTGCAGCACCCATCCAATCCTGCAGGCTCACATGTGGAGCAATGCAGGGACGAAAACTTTCTGGAGCAAGCATGGGCCATTTGGTGCTACTTCAACCTCATTAAGGTACAAGTGTACAAGTGTGGTGGTGAGGACAAAAGTAATGTGCAGAGCACCGCTTGGAAAAACAAGTCCGGATCATCTCTACTCGAAATAAGTTAGGACAGCTCAATACCATGGGCTATGGACAATGGGTAATTGAAGTTCCAACAAGTCAAAGGAAAACAATTTTGAATCATATCAACTGGCTATTAAGTGCTATTCAGGAATTCATGATGGAGCTGCAACACGCTTATTTACTCATCAGCCACAAAGAAATCTGTTTATCAGATTGTATATTATATCCATATTATATATTTTTTTATGGAGAAAAGCTTTAGAAATAATAATGTTGCCGCTGATCTTGGGACACAGATGTGAACCACCCTATGGACCTTGCTAGACAAACAAGAAAAGGTTTGAGAGCTTGCCAGATTGTCTCCGATCAAGTCTTCCGATGCTTAAGTTAGAAAGGACTTTCTAATAGAAGTGGGAAAGAGAAAAAGAGGTAGATAGTAAGTCAGTATTAAGGATGTTTCAGAGAGATTAAGGTTTCTGTGTCTCACCTTCATGGAGGGTTT